>NW_026043831.1:0-20000 GCF_937001465.1 Orcinus orca | reverse complement strand
GTGAGACTTCATTGTAGTGCATATTTCTTTTGCAAGCTTGCTTGGTTGGCCAAAAAGGGCGTATGCGTTTTTCCTGAATATATTCAGGAAAAAACGCATACGCCCTTTTTGGCCAAGTGCATCATTGTGGACGTTCTGCCTCTTTTCCTATGCTTTAAATGCAATTCCAGTCTACCTCCTGAAATCGGTTTCCTGCAATTCTGCCCCGCTTTCAAGTCCTCTTGGCAGCCTTACTTCAGTATGTTTTTGGACGATAGCTGTCATTTATAACTCTGCATGTTTGTGAATTACAGTGCCCCTGAGCTCCTTTCTTCAACTCTCTTTCTTGTGAGCTGGCCGCAACACCGCAGGATTGCTTCAGGCCCTAATCTGGTTCCGGCACGGCACGCTGAGCCTTTGGTTAATTCCTCTTCCTGGTGGGAAATGAGAGTTAAATTTGCCCGTCCAGACACCTCCAGCTAGTCTCTCATTGGTTCTCCCTATTCCTGTTCATCTTCCGCAGAAATTGCAAACTGGGCCAAACAGGAGGTTAAAGACACTGACTCTCCAAGTCGGGAGGGTGTTAGTAAAGCATCTGTAATGTTGCACCCGAGTACCAGGGGACGAAAACTGAGACATATTTGAACACGTATACCAATCACACGGTTGATCATACTCTGGGTTCCACATGCATGTTTTAGCTGAAGGAAGAATCCCTTAAACCTGGAGAGTTGAGACCCGTGGAATGGGTACCATGCAATATGACTTCAAAGGGTCTTCATTTGCTCACCGAACCTCTCCAATCCTATCACTGCTGCATTTATGCCCCTGTACACACGCTTGATTCTCTTTCGGAGACATAGCAATCCATAGGTTTTAAGATACTTACTAGTCAGGTACATTCTTAGGCGTTTAATATGGGGTGTTGAGTCCATTTCGTTGAGCAAGGAGTAGCTCTTGTCTATTCCATATTTGGCTTAAGGAACTTTATCTGTGCTCATTTCAATCTCTGGTTTTATGCAACACCCCAACTCACCTTTCCCCTTAAGCCAGCATAAGTTGGTTTTCTACATTTGAGATCCTCTTGTGTTTTGTGATCCAGTTCCTGTGTTGCCAAGTTTACATTCCGTGTATTAGTGATATCTTATGATGTTTCTTTTTCTGTGTGACTTATTTCAGTTAGAATCATCATACCTGAATCCACTCATTATGCTGCTACGGGCCTGATGACATAGATTTCATTGCTGAGTGATATTGCATTGTACGTAAGTACCAAAACATCTTTATCCATTTTTCACTTTCTGCGATATTGAACTTGTACCGTAAACGAGGTTTTTGTATACAGAGCCGTACGAAATTTTGGGGTGGCTGTGTCTTTCTGATTTTAATTTCCCTAAGCTATAGGACCATAAGTGGATGTGCCCTAGGCACTGTTGCTTTGTTTTTTAGATGTTTCAGGAAACACCATACACTTCTCCCGAGTGGCTGCTGGCAATTTACATCCCACCCATCAGCATAACAAGGCTCCCAGTTCTCCATGGACTGTCCTGCCTTTCTGGATTTTACACTTTTTTCAGATGGCCCTTTTGACGGGGGGAAGTGAGACTTCATTGTAGTGCATATTTCTTTTGCAAGCTTGCTTGGTTGGCCAAAAAGGGCGTATGCGTTTTTCCTGAATATATTCAGGAAAAAACGCATACGCCCTTTTTGGCCAAGTGCATCATTGTGGACGTTCTGCCTCTTTTCCTATGCTTTAAATGCAATTCCAGTCTACCTCCTGAAATCGGTTTCCTGCAATTCTGCCCCGCTTTCAAGTCCTCTTGGCAGCCTTACTTCAGTATGTTTTTGGACGATAGCTGTCATTTATAACTCTGCATGTTTGTGAATTACAGTGCCCCTGAGCTCCTTTCTTCAACTCTCTTTCTTGTGAGCTGGCCGCAACACCACAGGATTGCTTCAGGCCCTAATCTGGTTCCGGCACGGCACGCTGAGCCTTTGGTTAATTCCTCTTCCTGGTGGGAAATGAGAGTTAAATTTGCCCGTCCAGACACCTCCAGCTAGTCTCTCATTGGTTCTCCCTATTCCTGTTCTTCTTCCGCAGAAATTGCAAACTGGGCCAAACAGAAGGTTAAAGGCACTGACTCTCCAAGTCGGGAGAGTGTTAGTAAAGCATCTGGAATGTTGCACCCGAGTACCAGGGGACAAAAACTGAGACATATTTGAACACGTCTCCCGATCACACGGTTGATCATACTCTGGGTTCCACATGCATGTTTTATCTGAAGGAAGAATCCCTTAAACCTGGAGAGTTGAGACCCGTGGAATGGGTACCATGCAATATGAGTTCAAAGGGTCTTCATTTGCTCACCGAACATCTCCAATCCTATCACTGCTGCGTTTATGCCACTGTACACACGCTTGATTCTCTTTCGGAGACATAGCAATCCACAGGTTTTAAGATACTTACTAGTCAGGTACATTCTTAGGCGTTTAATATGGGGTGTTGAGTCCATTTCGTTGAGCAAGGAGTAGCACTTGTCTATTCCATATTTAGCCTAAGGAACTTTATCTGTGCTCATTTCAATCTCTGGTTTTATGCAGCACCCCAACTCACCTTTCCCCTTAAGCCAGCATGTTGGTTTTCTACATTTGAGACCCTCTTCTGTTTTGTAATCCAGTTCCTGTGTAGCCAAGTTTACATTCCGTGTATTAGTGATATCTTATGATGTTTCTTTTTCTGTGTGACTTATTTCAGTTAGAATCATCATACCTGAATCCACTCATTATGCTGCTACGGGCCTGATGACATAGATTTCATTGCTGAGTGATATTGCATTGTACGTAAGTACCACAAATTCTTTATCCATTTTTCACTTTCTGCGATATTGAACTTGTACCGTAAATGAGGTTCTTGTAAACAGAGCCATCCCAAACTTTGGGGTGGCTGTGTCTTTTTGATTTTAATTTCCCTAAGCTATAGGACCATAAGTGGAAGTGTCCTAGGCTCTGTTTCTCTGTTTTTTAGATGTTTCAGGAAACACCATACACTTCTCCTTAGTGGCTGTTGGCAATTTATATCCCACCCATCAGCATAACAAGGATCCCAGTTCACCATGGACTGTCCTGCCTTTCTGGATTTTACACTTTTTTCAGATGGCCCTTTTGACCGGGGGGAAGTGAGACTTCATTGTAGTGCATATTTCTTTTGCAAGCTTGCTTGGTTGGCCAAAAAGGGCGTATGCGTTTTTCCTGAATATATTCAGGAAAAAACGCATACGCCATTTTTGGCCAAGTGCATCATTGTGGACGTTCTGCCTCTTTTCCTATGCTTTAAATGCAATTCCAGTCTACCTCCTGAAATCGGTTTCCTGCAATTCTGCCCCGCTTTCAAGTCCTCTTGGCAGCCTTACTTCAGTATGTTTTTGGACGATAGCTGTCATTTATAACTCTGCATGTTTGTGAATTACAGTGCCCCTGAGCTCCTTTCTTCAACTCTCTTTCTTGTGAGCTGGCCGCAACACCGCAGGATTGCTTCAGGCCCTAATCTGGTTCCGGCACGGCACGCTGAGCCTTTGGTTAATTCCTCTTCCTGGTGGGAAATGAGAGTTAAATTTGCCCGTCCAGACACCTCCAGCTAGTCTCTCATTGGTTCTCCCTATTCCTGTTCATCTTCCGCAGAAATTGCAAACTGGGCCAAACAGGAGGTTAAAGGCACTGACTCTCCAAGTCGGGAGAGTGTTAGTAAAGCGTCTGGAATGTTGCACCCGAGTACCAGGGGATGAGAACTGAGACATATTTGAACACGTCTCCCAATCACACGGTTGATCAAACTCTGGGTTCCACATGCATGTTTTAGCTGAAGGAAGAATCCCTTAAACCTGGAGAGTTGAGACCCGTGGAATGGATACCATGCAATATGACTTCAAAGGGTCTTCATTTGCTCACCGAAGGTCTCCAATCCTATCACTGCTGTGTTTATGGCCCTGCACACACGCTTGATTCTCTTTTGGAGACAGAGCAATCCATAGGTTTTAAGATACTTACTAGTCAGGTACATTCTTAGGCGTTTAATATGGGGTGTTGAGTCCATTTCGTTGAGCAAGGAGTAGCTCTTGTCTATTATATATTTGGCTTAAGGAACTTTATCTGTGCTCATTTCAATCTCTGGTTTTATGCAGCACCCCAACTCACCTTTCCCCTTAAGCAAGCATAAGTTGGTTTTCTTAATTTGAGACCCTGTTTTGTTTTGTAATCCAGTTCCTGTGTAGCCAAGTTTACATTCCGTGTATTACTGATATCTTATGATGTTTCTTTTCTGTGTGACTTATTTCAGTTAGAATCATCATACCTGAATCCACTCATTATGCTGCTATGGGCCTGATGACGTAGATTTCATTGCTGAGTGATATTGCATTGTACGTAAGTACCACAACTTCTTTATCCATTTTTCACTTTCTGCGATATTGAACTAGTACCGTAAACGAGGTTCTTGTAAACAGAGCCATCCCAAACTTTGGGTTGGCTGTGTCTATTTGATTTTAATTTCTCTAAGCTATAGGACCATAAGTGGAAGTGCGCTAGACTCTGTTGCTTTGTTTTTTAGATGTTTCAGGAAACACCATACACTTCTCCCGAGTGCCTGTTGGCAATTTACATCCTGCCCATCAGCATAACAAGGCTCCCAGTTCTCCATGGCCTGTCCTGCCTTTCTGGATTTTACACTTTTTTCAGATGGCCCTTTTGAACGGGGTGAAGTGAGACTTCATTTTACTGCAGACTTCCTTTGCAAGCTTGCTTGGTTGGCCAAAAAGCGCGTATGCGTTTTTTCCTGAATATATTCAGGAAAAAACGCATACGCGCTTTTTGGCGAAGGGCATCATTGTCCACGTTCTGCCTCTTTTCTTATGCTATAAATGTAATTCCAGTCTACCTCCTGAAATCGGTTGCCTGCAATTCTGCCCCGCTTTCAAGTCCTCTTGGCAGCATTACTTCAGTATATTTTTGGACGATAGCTGTCATTTATAACTCTGCAGGTTTGTGAATTACAGTGCCCCTGAGCTCCTTTCTTCAACTGGCTTTCTTGTGAGCTGGCCGCAACACCGCAGGATTGCTTCACTACCTAATCTGGTTCTGGCACGGCACGCTAAGCCTTTGGTTAATTCCTCTTCCTGGTGGGAAATGAGAGTTAAGTTTGCCCGTCCAGACACCTCCAGCTAGTCTCTCATTGGTTCTCCCTATTCCTGTTCTTCTTCCGCAGAAATTGCAAACTGGGCCAAACAGAAGGTTAAAGGCACTGACTCTCCAAGTCGGGAGAGTGTTAGTAAAGCATCTGGAATGTTGCACCCGAGTACCAGGGGACAAAAACTGAGACATATTTGAACACGTCTCCCGATCACACGGTTGATCATACTCTGGGTTCCACATGCATGTTTTATCTGAAGGAAGAATCCCTTAAACCTGGAGAGTTGAGACCCGTGGAATGGGTACCATGCAATATGAGTTCAAAGGGTCTTCATTTGCTCACCGAACATCTCCAATCCTATCACTGCTGCGTTTATGCCACTGTACACACGCTTGATTCTCTTTCGGAGACATAGCAATCCACAGGTTTTAAGATACTTACTAGTCAGGTACATTCTTAGGCGTTTAATATGGGGTGTTGAGTCCATTTCGTTGAGCAAGGAGTAGCACTTGTCTATTCCATATTTAGCCTAAGGAACTTTATCTGTGCTCATTTCAATCTCTGGTTTTATGCAGCACCACAACTCACCTTTCCCCTTAAGCCAGCATGTTGGTTTTCTACATTTGAGACCCTCTTCTGTTTTGTAATCCAGTTCCTGTGTAGCCAAGTTTACATTCCGTGTATTAGTGATATCTTATGATGTTTCTTTTTCTGTGTGACTTATTTCAGTTAGAATCATCATACCTGAATCCACTCATTATGCTGCTATGGGCCTGATGACATAGATTTCATTGCTGAGTGATATTGCATTGTACGTAAGTACCACAAATTCTTTATCCATTTTTCACTTTCTGCGATATTGAACTTGTACCGTAAATGAGGTTCTTGTAAACAGAGCCATCCCAAACTTTGGGGTGGCTGTGTCTTTTTGATTTTAATTTCCCTAAGCTGTAGGACCATAAGTGGAAGTGTCCTAGGCTCTGTTTCTCTGTTTTTTAGATGTTTCAGGAAACACCATACACTTCTCCTTAGTGGCTGTTGGCAATTTATATCCCACCCATCAGCATAACAAGGATCCCAGTTCACCATGGACTGTCCTGCCTTTCTGGATTTTACACTTTTTTCAGATGGCCCTTTTGACCGGGGGGAAGTGAGACTTCATTGTAGTGCATATTTCTTTTGCAAGCTTGCTTGGTTGGCCAAAAAGGGCGTATGCGTTTTTCCTGAATATATTCAGGAAAAAACGCATACGCCCTTTTTGGCCAAGTGCATCATTGTGGACGTTCTGCCTCTTTTCCTATGCTTTAAATGCAATTCCAGTCTACCTCCTGAAATCGGTTTCCTGCAATTCTGCCCCGCTTTCAAGTCCTCTTGGCAGCCTTACTTCAGTATGTTTTTGGACGATAGCTGTCATTTATAACTCTGCATGTTTGTGAATTACAGTGCCCCTGAGCTCCTTTCTTCAACTCTCTTTCTTGTGAGCTGGCCGCAACACCGCAGGATTGCTTCAGGCCCTAATCTGGTTCCGGCACGGCACGCTGAGCCTTTGGTTAATTCCTCTTCCTGGTGGGAAATGAGAGTTAAATTTGCCCGTCCAGACACCTCCAGCTAGTCTCTCATTGGTTCTCCCTATTCCTGTTCATCTTCCGCAGAAATTGCAAACTGGGCCAAACAGGAGGTTAAAGGCACTGACTCTCCAAGTCGGGAGGGTGTTAGTAAAGCATCTGTAATGTTGCACCCGAGTACCAGGGGACGAAAACTGAGACATATTTGAACACGTATACCAATCACATGGTTGATCATACTCTGGGTTCCACATGCATGTTTTAGCTGAAGGAAGAATCCCTTAAACCTGGAGAGTTGAGACCCGTGGAATGGGTACCATGCAATATGACTTCAAAAGGTCTTCATTTGCTCACCGAACCTCTCCAATCCTATCACTGCTGCGTTTATGCCACTGTACACACGCTTGATTCTCTTTCGGAGACATAGCAATCCACAGGTTTTAAGATACTTACTAGTCAGGTACATTCTTAGGCGTTTAATATGGGGTGTTGAGTCCATTTCGTTGAGCAAGGAGTAGCACTTGTCTATTCCATATTTAGCCTAAGGAACTTTATCTGTGCTCATTTCAATCTCTGGTTTTATGCAGCACCCCAACTCACCTTTCCCCTTAAGCCAGCATGTTGGTTTTCTACATTTGAGACCCTCTTCTGTTTTGTAATCCAGTTCCTGTGTAGCCAAGTTTACATTCCGTGTATTAGTGATATCTTATGATGTTTCTTTTTCTGTGTGACTTATTTCAGTTAGAATCATCATACCTGAATCCACTCATTATGCTGCTACGGGCCTGATGACATAGATTTCATTGCTGAGTGATATTGCATTGTACGTAAGTACCACAAATTCTTTATCCATTTTTCACTTTCTGCGATATTGAACTTGTACCGTAAATGAGGTTCTTGTAAACAGAGCCATCCCAAACTTTGGGGTGGCTGTGTCTTTTTGATTTTAATTTCCCTAAGCTATAGGACCATAAGTGGAAGTGTCCTAGGCTCTGTTTCTCTGTTTTTTAGATGTTTCAGGAAACACCATACACTTCTCCTTAGTGGCTGTTGGCAATTTATATCCCACCCATCAGCATAACAAGGATCCCAGTTCACCATGGACTGTCCTGCCTTTCTGGATTTTACACTTTTTTCAGATGGCCCTTTTGACCGGGGGGAAGTGAGACTTCATTGTAGTGCATATTTCTTTTGCAAGCTTGCTTGGTTGGCCAAAAAGGGCGTATGCGTTTTTCCTGAATATATTCAGGAAAAAACGCATACGCCATTTTTGGCCAAGTGCATCATTGTGGACGTTCTGCCTCTTTTCCTATGCTTTAAATGCAATTCCAGTCTACCTCCTGAAATCGGTTTCCTGCAATTCTGCCCCGCTTTCAAGTCCTCTTGGCAGCCTTACTTCAGTATGTTTTTGGACGATAGCTGTCATTTATAACTCTGCATGTTTGTGAATTACAGTGCCCCTGAGCTCCTTTCTTCAACTCTCTTTCTTGTGAGCTGGCCGCAACACCGCAGGATTGCTTCAGGCCCTAATCTGGTTCCGGCACGGCACGCTGAGCCTTTGGTTAATTCCTCTTCCTGGTGGGAAATGAGAGTTAAATTTGCCCGTCCAGACACCTCCAGCTAGTCTCTCATTGGTTCTCCCTATTCCTGTTCATCTTCCGCAGAAATTGCAAACTGGGCCAAACAGGAGGTTAAAGGCACTGACTCTCCAAGTCGGGAGAGTGTTAGTAAAGCGTCTGGAATGTTGCACCCGAGTACCAGGGGATGAGAACTGAGACATATTTGAACACGTCTCCCAATCACACGGTTGATCAAACTCTGGGTTCCACATGCATGTTTTAGCTGAAGGAAGAATCCCTTAAACCTGGAGAGTTGAGACCCGTGGAATGGATACCATGCAATATGACTTCAAAGGGTCTTCATTTGCTCACCGAAGGTCTCCAATCCTATCACTGCTGTGTTTATGGCCCTGCACACACGCTTGATTCTCTTTTGGAGACAGAGCAATCCATAGGTTTTAAGATACTTACTAGTCAGGTACATTCTTAGGCGTTTAATATGGGGTGTTGAGTCCATTTCGTTGAGCAAGGAGTAGCTCTTGTCTATTATATATTTGGCTTAAGGAACTTTATCTGTGCTCATTTCAATCTCTGGTTTTATGCAGCACCCCAACTCACCTTTCCCCTTAAGCAAGCATAAGTTGGTTTTCTTAATTTGAGACCCTGTTTTGTTTTGTAATCCAGTTCCTGTGTAGCCAAGTTTACATTCCGTGTATTACTGATATCTTATGATGTTTCTTTTCTGTGTGACTTATTTCAGTTAGAATCATCATACCTGAATCCACTCATTATGCTGCTATGGGCCTGATGACGTAGATTTCATTGCTGAGTGATATTGCATTGTACGTAAGTACCACAACTTCTTTATCCATTTTTCACTTTCTGCGATATTGAACTAGTACCGTAAACGAGGTTCTTGTAAACAGAGCCATCCCAAACTTTGGGTTGGCTGTGTCTATTTGATTTTAATTTCTCTAAGCTATAGGACCATAAGTGGAAGTGCGCTAGACTCTGTTGCTTTGTTTTTTAGATGTTTCAGGAAACACCATACACTTCTCCCGAGTGCCTGTTGGCAATTTACATCCTGCCCATCAGCATAACAAGGCTCCCAGTTCTCCATGGCCTGTCCTGCCTTTCTGGATTTTACACTTTTTTCAGATGGCCCTTTTGAACGGGGTGAAGTGAGACTTCATTTTACTGCAGACTTCCTTTGCAAGCTTGCTTGGTTGGCCAAAAAGCGCGTATGCGTTTTTTCCTGAATATATTCAGGAAAAAACGCATACGCGCTTTTTGGCGAAGGGCATCATTGTCCACGTTCTGCCTCTTTTCTTATGCTATAAATGTAATTCCAGTCTACCTCCTGAAATCGGTTGCCTGCAATTCTGCCCCGCTTTCAAGTCCTCTTGGCAGCATTACTTCAGTATATTTTTGGACGATAGCTGTCATTTATAACTCTGCAGGTTTGTGAATTACAGTGCCCCTGAGCTCCTTTCTTCAACTGGCTTTCTTGTGAGCTGGCCGCAACACCGCAGGATTGCTTCACTACCTAATCTGGTTCTGGCACGGCACGCTAAGCCTTTGGTTAATTCCTCTTCCTGGTGGGAAATGAGAGTTAAGTTTGCCCGTCCAGACACCTCCAGCTAGTCTCTCATTGGTTCTCCCTATTCCTGTTCTTCTTCCGCAGAAATTGCAAACTGGGCCAAACAGAAGGTTAAAGGCACTGACTCTCCAAGTCGGGAGAGTGTTAGTAAAGCATCTGGAATGTTGCACCCGAGTACCAGGGGACAAAAACTGAGACATATTTGAACACGTCTCCCGATCACACGGTTGATCATACTCTGGGTTCCACATGCATGTTTTATCTGAAGGAAGAATCCCTTAAACCTGGAGAGTTGAGACCCGTGGAATGGGTACCATGCAATATGAGTTCAAAGGGTCTTCATTTGCTCACCGAACATCTCCAATCCTATCACTGCTGCGTTTATGCCACTGTACACACGCTTGATTCTCTTTCGGAGACATAGCAATCCACAGGTTTTAAGATACTTACTAGTCAGGTACATTCTTAGGCGTTTAATATGGGGTGTTGAGTCCATTTCGTTGAGCAAGGAGTAGCACTTGTCTATTCCATATTTAGCCTAAGGAACTTTATCTGTGCTCATTTCAATCTCTGGTTTTATGCAGCACCACAACTCACCTTTCCCCTTAAGCCAGCATGTTGGTTTTCTACATTTGAGACCCTCTTCTGTTTTGTAATCCAGTTCCTGTGTAGCCAAGTTTACATTCCGTGTATTAGTGATATCTTATGATGTTTCTTTTTCTGTGTGACTTATTTCAGTTAGAATCATCATACCTGAATCCACTCATTATGCTGCTATGGGCCTGATGACATAGATTTCATTGCTGAGTGATATTGCATTGTACGTAAGTACCACAAATTCTTTATCCATTTTTCACTTTCTGCGATATTGAACTTGTACCGTAAATGAGGTTCTTGTAAACAGAGCCATCCCAAACTTTGGGGTGGCTGTGTCTTTTTGATTTTAATTTCCCTAAGCTGTAGGACCATAAGTGGAAGTGTCCTAGGCTCTGTTTCTCTGTTTTTTAGATGTTTCAGGAAACACCATACACTTCTCCTTAGTGGCTGTTGGCAATTTATATCCCACCCATCAGCATAACAAGGATCCCAGTTCACCATGGACTGTCCTGCCTTTCTGGATTTTACACTTTTTTCAGATGGCCCTTTTGACCGGGGGGAAGTGAGACTTCATTGTAGTGCATATTTCTTTTGCAAGCTTGCTTGGTTGGCCAAAAAGGGCGTATGCGTTTTTCCTGAATATATTCAGGAAAAAACGCATACGCCCTTTTTGGCCAAGTGCATCATTGTGGACGTTCTGCCTCTTTTCCTATGCTTTAAATGCAATTCCAGTCTACCTCCTGAAATCGGTTTCCTGCAATTCTGCCCCGCTTTCAAGTCCTCTTGGCAGCCTTACTTCAGTATGTTTTTGGACGATAGCTGTCATTTATAACTCTGCATGTTTGTGAATTACAGTGCCCCTGAGCTCCTTTCTTCAACTCTCTTTCTTGTGAGCTGGCCGCAACACCGCAGGATTGCTTCAGGCCCTAATCTGGTTCCGGCACGGCACGCTGAGCCTTTGGTTAATTCCTCTTCCTGGTGGGAAATGAGAGTTAAATTTGCCCGTCCAGACACCTCCAGCTAGTCTCTCATTGGTTCTCCCTATTCCTGTTCATCTTCCGCAGAAATTGCAAACTGGGCCAAACAGGAGGTTAAAGGCACTGACTCTCCAAGTCGGGAGGGTGTTAGTAAAGCATCTGTAATGTTGCACCCGAGTACCAGGGGACGAAAACTGAGACATATTTGAACACGTATACCAATCACATGGTTGATCATACTCTGGGTTCCACATGCATGTTTTAGCTGAAGGAAGAATCCCTTAAACCTGGAGAGTTGAGACCCGTGGAATGGGTACCATGCAATATGACTTCAAAGGGTCTTCATTTGCTCACCGAACCTCTCCAATCCTATCACTGCTGCATTTATGCCCCTGTACACACGCTTGATTCTCTTTCGGAGACATAGCAATCCATAGGTTTTAAGATACTTACTAGTCAGGTACATTCTTAGGCGTTTAATATGGGGTGTTGAGTCCATTTCGTTGAGCAAGGAGTAGCTCTTGTCTATTCCATATTTGGCTTAAGGAACTTTATCTGTGCTCATTTCAATCTCTGGTTTTATGCAGCACCCCAACTCACCTTTCCCCTTAAGCAAGCATAAGTTGGTTTTCTAAATTTGAGACCCTGTTCTGTTTTGTAATCCAGTTCCTGTGTAGCCAAGTTTACATTCCGTGTATTAGTGATGTCTTATGATATTTCTATTTCTGTGTGACTTATTTCAGTTAGAATCATCATACCTGAATCCACTCATTATGCTGCTATGGGCCTGATGACGTAGATTTCATTGCTGAGTGATATTGCATTGTACGTAAGTACCACAACTTCTTTATCCATTTTTCACTTTCTGCGATATTGAACTAGTACCGTAAACGAGGTTCTTGTAAACAGAGCCATCCCAAACTTTGGGTTGGCTGTGTCTATTTGATTTTAATTTCTCTAAGCTATAGGACCATAAGTGGAAGTGCGCTAGACTCTGTTGCTTTGTTTTTTAGATGTTTCAGGAAACACCATACACTTCTCCCGAGTGCCTGTTGGCAATTTACATCCTGCCCATCAGCATAACAAGGCTCCCAGTTCTCCATGGCCTGTCCTGCCTTTCTGGATTTTACACTTTTTTCAGATGGCCCTTTTGACGGGGGGAAGTGAGACTTCATTGTAGTGCAGATTTCCTTTGCAAGCTTGCTTGGTTGGCCAAAAAGGGCGTATGTGTTTTTTCCTGAATATATTCAGGAAAAAACGCATACGCCCTTTTTGGCCAAGTGCATCATTGTGGACGTTCTGCCTCTTTTCCTATGCTTTAAATGCAATTCCAGTCTACCTCCTGAAATCGGTTTCCTGCAATTCTGCCCCGCTTTCAAGTCCTCTTGGCAGCCTTACTTCAGTATGTTTTTGGACGATAGCTGTCATTTATAACTCTGCATGTTTGTGAATTACAGTGCCCCTGAGCTCCTTTCTTCAACTCTCTTTCTTGTGAGCTGGCCGCAACACCGCAGGATTGCTTCAGGCCCTAATCTGGTTCCGGCACGGCACGCTGAGCCTTTGGTTAATTCCTCTTCCTGGTGGGAAATGAGAGTTAAATTTGCCCGTCCAGACACGTCCAGCTAGTCTCTCATTGGTTCTCCCTATTCCTGTTCTTCTTCCGCAGAAATTGCAAACTGGGCCAAACAGAAGGTTAAAGGCACTGACTCTCCAAGTCGGGAGAGTGTTAGTAAAGCATCTGGAATGTTGCACCCGAGTACCAGGGGACAAAAACTGAGACATATTTGAACACGTCTCCCGATCACACGGTTGATCATACTCTGGGTTCCACATGCATGTTTTATCTGAAGGAAGAATCCCTTAAACCTGGAGAGTTGAGACCCGTGGAATGGGTACCATGCAATATGAGTTCAAAAGGTCTTCATTTGCTCACCGAACATCTCCAATCCTATCACTGCTGCGTTTATGCCACTGTACACACGCTTGATTCTCTTTCGGAGACATAGCAATCCACAGGTTTTAAGATACTTACTAGTCAGGTACATTCTTAGGCGTTTAATATGGGGTGTTGAGTCCATTTCGTTGAGCAAGGAGTAGCACTTGTCTATTCCATATTTAGCCTAAGGAACTTTATCTGTGCTCATTTCAATCTCTGGTTTTATGCAGCACCCCAACTCACCTTTCCCCTTAAGCCAGCATGTTGGTTTTCTACATTTGAGACCCTCTTCTGTTTTGTAATCCAGTTCCTGTGTAGCCAAGTTTACATTCCGTGTATTAGTGATATCTTATGATGTTTCTTTTTCTGTGTGACTTATTTCAGTTAGAATCATCATACCTGAATCCACTCATTATGCTGCTACGGGCCTGATGACATAGATTTCATTGCTGAGTGATATTGCATTGTACGTAAGTACCACAAATTCTTTATCCATTTTTCACTTTCTGCGATATTGAACTTGTACCGTAAATGAGGTTCTTGTAAACAGAGCCATCCCAAACTTTGGGGTGGCTGTGTCTTTTTGATTTTAATTTCCCTAAGCTATAGGACCATAAGTGGAAGTGTCCTAGGCTCTGTTTCTCTGTTTTTTAGATGTTTCAGGAAACACCATACACTTCTCCTTAGTGGCTGTTGGCAATTTATATCCCACCCATCAGCATAACAAGGATCCCAGTTCACCATGGACTGTCCTGCCTTTCTGGATTTTACACTTTTTTCAGATGGCCCTTTTGACCGGGGGGAAGTGAGACTTCATTGTAGTGCATATTTCTTTTGCAAGCTTGCTTGGTTGGCCAAAAAGGGCGTATGCGTTTTTCCTGAATATATTCAGGAAAAAACGCATACGCCCTTTTTGGCCAAGTGCATCATTGTGGACGTTCTGCCTCTTTTCCTATGCTTTAAATGCAATTCCAGTCTACCTCCTGAAATCGGTTTCCTGCAATTCTGCCCCGCTTTCAAGTCCTCTTGGCAGCCTTACTTCAGTATGTTTTTGGACGATAGCTGTCATTTATAACTCTGCATGTTTGTGAATTACAGTGCCCCTGAGCTCCTTTCTTCAACTCTCTTTCTTGTGAGCTGGCCGCAACACCGCAGGATTGCTTCAGGCCCTAATCTGGTTCCGGCACGGCACGCTGAGCCTTTGGTTAATTCCTCTTCCTGGTGGGAAATGAGAGTTAAATTTACCCGTCCAGACACCTCCAGCTAGTCTCTCATTGGTTCTCCCTATTCCTGTTCATCTTCCGCAGAAATTGCAAACTGGGCCAAACAGGAGGTTAAAGGCACTGACTCTCCAAGTCGGGAGAGTGTTAGTAAAGCGTCTGGAATGTTGCACCCGAGTACCAGGGGATGAGAACTGAGACATATTTGAACACGTCTCCCAATCACACGGTTGATCAAACTCTGGGTTCCACATGCATGTTTTAGCTGAAGGAAGAATCCCTTAAACCTGGAGAGTTGAGACCCGTGGAATGGATACCATGCAATATGACTTCAAAGGGTCTTCATTTGCTCACCGAAGGTCTCCAATCCTATCACTGCTGTGTTTATGGCCCTGCACACACGCTTGATTCTCTTTTGGAGACAGAGCAATCCATAGGTTTTAAGATACTTACTAGTCAGGTACATTCTTAGGCGTTTAATATGGGGTGTTGAGTCCATTTCGTTGAGCAAGGAGTAGCTCTTGTCTATTCCATATTTGGCTTAAGGAACTTTATCTGTGCTCATTTCAATCTCTGGTTTTATGCAGCACCCCAACTCACCTTTCCCCTTAAGCAAGCATAAGTTGGTTTTCTTAATTTGAGACCCTGTTCTGTTTTGTAATCCAGTTCCTGTGTAGCCAAGTTTACATTCCGTGTATTAGTGATGTCTTATGATATTTCTATTTCTGTGTGACTTATTTCAGTTAGAATCATCATACCTGAATCCACTCATTATGCTGCTATGGGCCTGATGACGTAGATTTCATTGCTGAGTGATATTGCATTGTACGTAAGTACCACAACTTCTTTATCCATTTTTCACTTTCTGCGATATTGAACTAGTACCGTAAACGAGGTTCTTGTAAACAGAGCCATCCCAAACTTTGGGTTGGCTGTGTCTATTTGATTTTAATTTCTCTAAGCTATAGGACCATAAGTGGAAGTGCGCTAGACTCTGTTGCTTTGTTTTTTAGATGTTTCAGGAAACACCATACACTTCTCCCGAGTGCCTGTTGGCAATTTACATCCTGCCCATCAGCATAACAAGGCTCCCAGTTCTCCATGGCCTGTCCTGCCTTTCTGGATTTTACACTTTTTTCAGATGGCCCTTTTGACGGGGGGAAGTGAGACTTCATTGTAGTGCAGATTTCCTTTGCAAGCTTGCTTGGTTGGCCAAAAAGGGCGTATGTGTTTTTTCCTGAATATATTCAGGAAAAAACGCATACGCCCTTTTTGGCCAAGTGCATCATTGTGGACGTTCTGCCTCTTTTCCTATGCTTTAAATGCAATTCCAGTCTACCTCCTGAAATCGGTTTCCTGCAATTCTGCCCCGCTTTCAAGTCCTCTTGGCAGCCTTACTTCAGTATGTTTTTGGACGATAGCTGTCATTTATAACTCTGCATGTTTGTGAATTACAGTGCCCCTGAGCTCCTTTCTTCAACTCTCTTTCTTGTGAGCTGGCCGCAACACCGCAGGATTGCTTCAGGCCCTAATCTGGTTCCGGCACGGCACGCTGAGCCTTTGGTTAATTCCTCTTCCTGGTGGGAAATGAGAGTTAAATTTGCCCGTCCAGACACCTCCAGCTAGTCTCTCATTGGTTCTCCCTATTCCTGTTCTTCTTCCGCAGAAATTGCAAACTGGGCCAAACAGAAGGTTAAAGGCACTGACTCTCCAAGTCGGGAGAGTGTTAGTAAAGCATCTGGAATGTTGCACCCGAGTACCAGGGGACAAAAACTGAGACATATTTGAACACGTCTCCCAATCACATGGTGGATCATACTCTGGGTTCCACATGCATGTTTTATCTGAAGGAAGAATCCCTTAAACCTGGAGAGTTGAGACCCGTGGAATGGGTACCATGCAATATGAGTTCAAAGGGTCTTCATTTGCTCACCGAACATCTCCAATCCTATCACTGCTGCGTTTATGCCACTGTACACACGCTTGATTCTCTTTCGGAGACATAGCAATCCACAGGTTTTAAGATACTTACTAGTCAGGTACATTCTTAGGCGTTTAATATGGGGTGTTGAGTCCATTTCGTTGAGCAAGGAGTAGCACTTGTCTATTCCATATTTAGCCTAAGGAACTTTATCTGTGCTCATTTCAATCTCTGGTTTTATGCAGCACCCCAACTCACCTTTCCCCTTAAGCCAGCATGTTGGTTTTCTACATTTGAGACCCTCTTCTGTTTTGTAATCCAGTTCCTGTGTAGCCAAGTTTACATTCCGTGTATTAGTGATATCTTATGATGTTTCTTTTTCTGTGTGACTTATTTCAGTTAGAATCATCATACCTGAATCCACTCATTATGCTGCTACGGGCCTGATGACATAGATTTCATTGCTGAGTGATATTGCATTGTACGTAAGTACCACAAATTCTTTATCCATTTTTCACTTTCTGCGATATTGAACTTGTACCGTAAATGAGGTTCTTGTAAACAGAGCCATCCCAAACTTTGGGGTGGCTGTGTCTTTTTGATTTTAATTTCCCTAAGCTATAGGACCATAAGTGGAAGTGTCCTAGGCTCTGTTTCTCTGTTTTTTAGATGTTTCAGGAAACACCATACACTTCTCCTTAGTGGCTGTTGGCAATTTATATCCCACCCATCAGCATAACAAGGATCCCAGTTCACCATGGACTGTCCTGCCTTTCTGGATTTTACACTTTTTTCAGATGGCCCTTTTGACCGGGGGGAAGTGAGACTTCATTGTAGTGCATATTTCTTTTGCAAGCTTGCTTGGTTGGCCAAAAAGGGCGTATGCGTTTTTCCTGAATATATTCAGGAAAAAACGCATACGCCCTTTTTGGCCAAGTGCATCATTGTGGACGTTCTGCCTCTTTTCCTATGCTTTAAATGCAATTCCAGTCTACCTCCTGAAATCGGTTTCCTGCAATTCTGCCCCGCTTTCAAGTCCTCTTGGCAGCCTTACTTCAGTATGTTTTTGGACGATAGCTGTCATTTATAACTCTGCATGTTTGTGAATTACAGTGCCCCTGAGCTCCTTTCTTCAACTCTCTTTCTTGTGAGCTGGCCGCAACACCGCAGGATTGCTTCAGGCCCTAATCTGGTTCCGGCATGGCACGCTGAGCCTTTGGTTAATTCCTCTTCCTGGTGGGAAATGAGAGTTAAATTTGCCCGTCCAGACACCTCCAGCTAGTCTCTCATTGGTTCTCCCTATTCCTGTTCATCTTCCGCAGAAATTGCAAACTGGGCCAAACAGGAGGTTAAAGGCACTGACTCTCCAAGTCGGGAGAGTGTTAGTAAAGCGTCTGGAATGTTGCACCCGAGTACCAGGGGATGAGAACTGAGACATATTTGAACACGTCTCCCAATCACACGGTTGATCAAACTCTGGGTTCCACATGCATGTTTTAGCTGAAGGAAGAATCCCTTAAACCTGGAGAGTTGAGACCCGTGGAATGGATACCATGCAATATGACTTCAAAGGGTCTTCATTTGCTCACCGAAGGTCTCCAATCCTATCACTGCTGTGTTTATGGCCCTGCACACACGCTTGATTCTCTTTTGGAGACAGAGCAATCCATAGGTTTTAAGATACTTACTAGTCAGGTACATTCTTAGGCGTTTAATATGGGGTGTTGAGTCCATTTCGTTGAGCAAGGAGTAGCTCTTGTCTATTATATATTTGGCTTAAGGAACTTTATCTGTGCTCATTTCAATCTCTGGTTTTATGCAGCACCCCAACTCACCTTTCCCCTTAAGCCAGCATAAGTTGGTTTTCTACATTTGAGACCCTCTTGTGTTTTGTGATCCAGTTCCTGTGTTGCCAAGTTTACATTCCGTGTATTAGTGATATCTTATGATGTTTCTTTTTCTGTGTGACTTATTTCAGTTAGAATCATCATACCTGAATCCACTCATTATGCTGCTACGGGCCTGATGACATAGATTTCATTGCTGAGTGATATTGCATTGTACGTAAGTACCAAAACATCTTTATCCATTTTTCACTTTCTGCGATATTGAACTTGTACCATAAACGAGGTTTTTGTATACAGAGCCGTACGAAATTTTGGGGTGGCTGTGTCTTTTTGATTTTAATTTCCCTAAGCTATAGGACCATAAGTGGATGTGCCCTAGGCACTGTTGCTTTGTTTTTTAGATGTTTCAGGAAACACCATACACTTCTCCCGAGTGGCTGCTGGCAATTTACATCCCACCCATCAGCATAACAAGGCTCCCAGTTCTCCATGGCCTGTCCTGCCTTTCTGGATTTTACACTTTTTTCAGATGGCCCTTTTGACGGGGGGAAGTGAGACTTCATTGTAGTGCATATTTCTTTTGCAAGCTTGCTTGGTTGGCCAAAAAGGGCGTATGCGTTTTTCCTGAATATATTCAGGAAAAAACGCATACGCCCTTTTTGGCCAAGTGCATCATTGTGGACGTTCTGCCTCTTTTCCTATGCTTTAAATGCAATTCCAGTCTACCTCCTGAAATCGGTTTCCTGCAATTCTGCCCCGCTTTCAAGACCTCTTGGCAGCCTTACTTCAGTATGTTTTTGGACGATAGCTGTCATTTATAACTCTGCATGTTTGTGAATTACAGTGCCCCTGAGCTCCTTTCTTCAACTCTCTTTCTTGTGAGCTGGCCGCAACACCGCAGGATTGCTTCAGGCCCTAATCTGGTTCCGGCACGGCACGCTGAGCCTTTGGTTAATTCCTCTTCCTGGTGGGAAATGAGAGTTAAATTTGCCCGTCCAGACACCTCCAGCTAGTCTCTCATTGGTTCTCCCTATTCCTGTTCATCTTCCGCAGAAATTGCAAACTGGGCCAAACAGGAGGTTAAAGGCACTGACTCTCCAAGTCGGGAGAGTGTTAGTAAAGCGTCTGGAATGTTGCACCCGAGTACCAGGGGATGAGAACTGAGACATATTTGAACACGTCTCCCAATCACACGGTTGATCAAACTCTGGGTTCCACATGCATGTTTTAGCTGAAGGAAGAATCCCTTAAACCTGGAGAGTTGAGACCCGTGGAATGGATACCATGCAATATGACTTCAAAGGGTCTTCATTTGCTCACCGAAGGTCTCCAATCCTATCACTGCTGTGTTTATGGCCCTGCACACACGCTTGATTCTCTTTTGGAGACAGAGCAATCCATAGGTTTTAAGATACTTACTAGTCAGGTACATTCTTAGGCGTTTAATATGGGGTGTTGAGTCCATTTCGTTGAGCAAGGAGTAGCTCTTGTCTATTCCATATTTGGCTTAAGGAACTTTATCTGTGCTCATTTCAATCTCTGGTTTTATGCAGCACCCCAACTCACCTTTCCCCTTAAGCAAGCATAAGTTGGTTTTCTTAATTTGAGACCCTGTTT
>NW_026043830.1:0-91468 GCF_937001465.1 Orcinus orca | reverse complement strand
CTTGTACCGTAAACGAGTTTCTTGTAAACAGAGCCATCCCAAACTTTGGGGTGGCTGTGTCTTTTTGATTTTAATTTCCCTAAGCTATAGGACCATAAGTGGAAGTGCCCTAGGCTCTGTTGCTTTGTTTTTTAGATGTTTCAGGAAACACCATACACTTCTCCCGAGTGGCTGTTGGCAATTTACATCCCGCCCATCAGCATAACAAGGCTCCCAGTTCTCCATGGCCTGTCCTGCCTTTCTGGATTTTACACTTTTTTCAGATGGCCCTTTTGACGGGGGGGGGGAGTGAGACTTCATTGTAGTGCAGATTTCCTTTGCAAGCTTGCTTGGTTGGCCAAAAAGGGCGTATGCGTTTTTTCCTGAATATATTCAGGAAAAAACACATACGCCCTTTTTGGCCAAGTGCATCATTGTCGACCTTCTGCCTCTTTTCCTATGCTTTAAATGCAATTCCAGTCTACCTCCTGAAATCGGTTTCCTGCAATTCTGCCCGGCTTTCAAGTCCTCTTGGCAGCCTTACTTCAGTATATTTTTGGATGATAGCTGTCATTTATAACTCTGCAGGTTTGTGAATTACAGTGCCCCTGAGCTCCTTTCTTCAACTCGCTTTCTTGTGAGCTGGCCGCAACACCGCAGGATTGCTTCAGGCCCTAATCTGGTTCCGGCATGGCACGCTGAGCCTTTGGTTAATTCCTCTTCCTGGTGGGAAATGAGAGTTAAATTTTCCCGTCCAGACACCTCCAGCTAGTCTCTCATTGGTTCTCCCTATTCCTGTTCATCTTCCGCGGAATTTGCAAACTGGGCCAAACAGGAGGTTAAAGGCACTGACTCTCCAAGTCGGGAGAGTGTTAGTAAAGCATCTGGAATGTTGCACCCGAGTACCAGGGGACGAGAACTGAGACATATTTCAACACGTCTCCCGATCACACGGTTGATCATACTCTGGGTTCCACATGCATGTTTTAGCTGAAGGAAGAATCCCTTAAACCTGGAGAGTTGAGACCCGTGGAATGGGTACCATGCAATATGACTTCAAAGGGTCTTCATTTGCTCACCAAAACTCTCCAATCCTATCACTGCTGCGTTTTTGCCCCTGTACTCACGATTGATTCACTTTCAGAGACATAGCAATCCATAGGTTTTAAGATACTTACTAGTCAGGTACATTATTAGGCGTTTAATATGGGGTTTTGAGTCCATTTCGTTGAGCAAGGAGTAGCTCTTGTCTATTCCATATTTGGCTTAAGGAACTTTATCTGTGCTCATTTCAATCTCTGGTTTTATGCAGCACCCCAACTCACCTTTCCCCTTAAGCAAGCATAAGTTGGTTTTCTAAATTTGGGACCATGTTCTGTTTTGAAATTCAGTTCCTGTGTAGCCAAGTTTACATTCCGTGTATTAGTGATATCTTATGATGTTTCTTTTTCTGTGTGACTTATTTCAGTTAGAATCATCATACCTGAATCCACTCATTATGCTGCTATGGGCCTGATGACATAGATGTCATTGCTGAGTGATATTGCATTGTACGTAAGTACCACAACTTCTTTATCCATTTTTCACTTTATGCGATATTGAACTTGTACCGTAAACGAGTTTCTTGTAAACAGAGCCATCCCAAACTTTGGGGTGGCTGTGTCTTTTTGATTTTAATTTCCCTAAGCTGCAGGACCATAAGTGGAAGTGCCCTAGGCTCTGTTGCTTTGTTTTTTAGATGTTTCAGGAAACACCATACACTTCTCCCGAGTGGCTGTTGGCAATTTACATCCGCCCATCAGCATAACAAGGCTCCCAGTTCTCCATGGCCTGTCCTGCCTTTCTGGATTTTACACTTTTTTCAGATGGCCCTTTTGACGGGTGGGGGGAGTGAGACTTCATTGTAGTGCAGATTTCCTTTGCAAGCTTGCTTGGTTGGCCAAAAAGGGCGTATGCGTTTTTTCCTGAATATATTCAGGAAAAAACGCATACGCCCTTTTTGGCCAAGTGCATCATTGTCGACCTTCTGCCTCTTTTCCTATGCTTTAAATGCAATTCCAGTCTACCTCCTGAAATCGGTTTCCTGCAATTCTGCCCGGCTTTCAAGTCCTCTTGGCAGCCTTACTTCAGTATATTTTTGGATGATAGCTGTCATTTATAACTCTGCAGGTTTGTGAATTACAGTGCCCCTGAGCTCCTTTCTTCAACTCGCTTTCTTGTGAGCTGGCCGCAACACCGCAGGATTGCTTCAGGCCCTAATCTGGTTCCGGCATGGCACGCTGAGCCTTTGGTTAATTCCTCTTCCTGGTGGGAAATGAGAGTTAAATTTTCCCGTCCAGACACCTCCAGCTAGTCTCTCATTGGTTCTCCCTATTCCTGTTCATCTTCCGCGGAATTTGCAAACTGGGCCAAACAGGAGGTTAAAGGCACTGACTCTCCAAGTCGGGAGAGTGTTAGTAAAGCATCTGGAATGTCGCACCCGAGTACCAGGGGACGAGAACTGAGACATATTTCAACACGTCTCCCGATCACACGGTTGATCATACTCTGGGTTCCACATGCATGTTTTAGCTGAAGGAAGAATCCCTTAAACCTGGAGAGTTGAGACCCGTGGAATGGGTACCATGCAATATGACTTCAAAGGGTCTTCATTTGCTCACCAAAACTCTCCAATCCTATCACTGCTGCGTTTTTGCCCCTGTACTCACGATTGATTCACTTTCAGAGACATAGCAATCCATAGGTTTTAAGATACTTACTAGTCAGGTACATTATTAGGCGTTTAATATGGGGTTTTGAGTCCATTTCGTTGAGCAAGGAGTAGCTCTTGTCTATTCCATATTTGGCTTAAGGAACTTTATCTGTGCTCATTTCAATCTCTGGTTTTATGCAGCACCCCAACTCACCTTTCCCCTTAAGCAAGCATAAGTTGATTTTCTAAATTTGGGACCATGTTCTGTTTTGAAATTCAGTTCCTGTGTAGCCAAGTTTACATTCCATGTATTAGTGATATCTTATGATGTTTCTTTTTCTGTGTGACTTATTTCAGTTAGAATCATCATACCTGAATCCACTCATTATGCTGCTATGGGCCTGATGACATAGATGTCATTGCTGAGTGATATTGCATTGTACGTAAGTACCACAACTTCTTTATCCATTTTCCGCTTTATGCGATATTGAACTTGTACCGTAAACGAGTTTCTTGTAAACAGAGCCATCCCAAACTTTGGGGTGGCTGTGTCTTTTTGATTTTAATTTCCCTAAGCTGCAGGACCATAGGTGGAAGTGCCCTAGGCTCTGTTGCTTTGTTTTTTAGATGTTTCAGGAAACACCATACACTTCTCCCGAGTGGCTGTTGGCAATTTACATCCCGCCCATCAGCATAACAAGGCTCCCAGTTCTCCATGGCCTGTCCTGCCTTTCTGGATTTTACACTTTTTTCAGATGGCCCTTTTGATGGGTGGGGGGAGTGAGACTTCATTGTAGTGCAGATTTCCTTTGCAAGCTTGCTTGGTTGGCCAAAAAGGGCGTATGCGTTTTTTCCTGAATATATTCAGGAAAAAACGCATACGCCCTTTTTGGCCAAGTGCATCATTGTCGACCTTCTGCCTCTTTTCCTATGCTTTAAATGCAATTCCAGTCTACCTCCTGAAATCGGTTTCCTGCAATTCTGCCCGGCTTTCAAGTCCTCTTGGCAGCCTTACTTCAGTATATTTTTGGATGATAGCTGTCATTTATAACTCTGCAGGTTTGTGAATTACAGTGCCCCTGAGCTCCTTTCTTCAACTCGCTTTCTTGGGAGCTGGCCGCAACACCGCAGGATTGCTTCAGGCCCTAATCTGGTTCCGGCATGGCACGCTGAGCCTTTGGTTAATTCCTCTTCCTGGTGGGAAATGAGAGTTAAATTTTCCCGTCCAGACACCTCCAGCTAGTCTCTCATTGGTTCTCCCTATTCCTGTTCATCTTCCGCGGAATTTGCAAACTGGGCCAAACAGGAGGTTAAAGGCACTGACTCTCCAAGTCGGGAGAGTGTTAGTAAAGCATCTGGAATGTTGCACCCGAGTACCAGGGGACAAGAACTGAGACATATTTCAACACGTCTCCCGATCACACGGTTGATCATACTCTGGGTTCCACATGCATGTTTTAGCTGAAGGAAGAATCCCTTAAACCTGGAGAGTTGAGACCCGTGGAATGGGTACCATGCAATATGACTTCAAAGGGTCTTCATTTGCTCACCAAAACTCTCCAATCCTATCACTGCTGCGTTTTTGCCCCTGTACTCACGATTGATTCACTTTCAGAGACATAGCAATCCATAGGTTTTAAGATACTTACTAGTCAGGTACATTATTAGGCGTTTAATATGGGGTTTTGAGTCCATTTCGTTGAGCAAGGAGTAGCTCTTGTCTATTCCATATTTGGCTTAAGGAACTTTATCTGTGCTCATTTCAATCTCTGGTTTTATGCAGCACCCCAACTCACCTTTCCCCTTAAGCAAGCATAAGTTGGTTTTCTAAATTTGAGACCATGTTCTGTTTTGAAATTCAGTTCCTGTGTAGCCAAGTTTACATTCCGTGTATTAGTGATATCTTATGATGTTTCTTTTTCTGTGTGACTTATTTCAGTTAGAATCATCATACCTGAATCCACTCATTATGCTGCTATGGGCCTGATGACATAGATGTCATTGCTGAGTGATATTGCATTGTACGTAAGTACCACAACTTCTTTATCCATTTTTCGCTTTATGCGATATTGAACTTGTACCGTAAACGAGTTTCTTGTAAACAGAGCCATCCCAAACTTTGGGGTGGCTGTGTCTTTTTGATTTTAATTTCCCTAAGCTGCAGGACCATAAGTGGAAGTGCCCTAGGCTCTGTTGCTTTGTTTTTTAGATGTTTCAGGAAACACCATACACTTCTCCCGAGTGGCTGTTGGCAATTTACTTCCCGCCCATCAGCATCACAAGGCTCCCAGTTCTCCATGGCCTGTCCTGCCTTTCTGGATTTTACACTTTTTTCAGATGGCCCTTTTGATGGGGGGGAAGTGAGACTTCATTGTAGTGCAGATTTCCTTTGCAAGCTTGCTTGGTTGGCCAAAAAGGGCGTATGCGTTTTTTCCTGAATATATTCAGGAAAAAACGCATACGCCCTTTTTGGCCAAGTGCATCATTGTCGACCTTCTGCCTCTTTTCCTATGCTTTAAATGCAATTCCAGTCTACCTCCTGAAATCGGTTTCCTGCAATTCTGCCCGGCTTTCAAGTCCTCTTGGCAGCCTTACTTCAGTATATTTTTGGATGATAGCTGTCATTTATAACTCTGCAGGTTTGTGAATTACAGTGCCCCTGAGCTCCTTTCTTCAACTCGCTTTCTTGTGAGCTGGCCGCAACACCGCAGGATTGCTTCAGGCCCTAATCTGGTTCCGGCATGGCACGCTGAGCCTTTGGTTAATTCCTCTTCCTGGTGGGAAATGAGAGTTAAATTTTCCCGTTCAGACACCTCCAGCTAGTCTCTCATTGGTTCTCCCTATTCCTGTTCATCTTCCGCGGAATTTGCAAACTGGGCCAAACAGGAGGTTAAAGGCACTGACTCTCCAAGTCGGGAGAGTGTTAGTAAAGCATCTGGAATGTTGCACCCGAGTACCAGGGGACGAGAACTGAGACATATTTCAACACGTCTCCCGATCACACGGTTGATCATACTCTGGGTTCCACATGCATGTTTTAGCTGAAGGAAGAATCCCTTAAACCTGGAGAGTTGAGACCCGTGGAATGGGTACCATGCAATATGACTTCAAAGGGTCTTCATTTGCTCACCAAAACTCTCCAATCCTATCACTGCTGCGTTTTTGCCCCTGTACTCACGATTGATTCACTTTCAGAGACATAGCAATCCATAGGTTTTAAGATACTTACTAGTCAGGTACATTATTAGGCGTTTAATATGGGGTTTTGAGTCCATTTCGTTGAGCAAGGAGTAGCTCTTGTCTATTCCATATTTGGCTTAAGGAACTTTATCTGTGCTCATTTCAATCTCTGGTTTTATGCAGCACCCCAACTCACCTTTCCCCTTAAGCAAGCATAAGTTGATTTTCTAAATTTGGGACCATGTTCTGTTTTGAAATTCAGTTCCTGTGTAGCCAAGTTTACATTCCGTGTATTAGTGATATCTTATGATGTTTCTTTTTCTGTGTGACTTATTTCAGTTAGAATCATCATACCTGAATCCACTCATTATGCTGCTATGGGCCTGATGACATAGATGTCATTGCTGAGTGATATTGCATTGTACGTAAGTACCACAACTTCTTTATCCATTTTTCGCTTTATGCGATATTGAACTTGTACCGTAAATGAGTTTCTTGTAAACAGAGCCATCCCAAACTTTGGGGTGGCTGTGTCTTTTTGATTTTAATTTCCCTAAGCTATAGGACCATAAGTGGAAGTGCCCTAGGCTCTGTTGCTTTGTTTTTTAGATGTTTCAGGAAACACCATACACTTCTCCCGAGTGGCTGTTGGCAATTTACATCCCGCCCATCAGCATAACAAGGCTCCCAGTTCTCCATGGTCTGTCCTGCCTTTCTGGATTTTACACTTTTTTCAGATGGCCCTTTTGACGGGGGGGGGGGGGGAGTGAGACTTCATTGTAGTGCAGATTTCCTTTGCAAGCTTGCTTGGTTGGCCAAAAAGGGCGTATGCGTTTTTTCCTGAATATATTCAGGAAAAAACGCATACGCCCTTTTTGGCCAAGTGCATCATTGTCGACCTTCTGCCTCTTTTCTATGCTTTAAATGCAATTCCAGTCTACCTCCTGAAATCGGTTTCCTGCAATTCTGCCCGGCTTTCAAGTCCTCTTGGCAGCCTTACTTCAGTATATTTTTGGATGATAGCTGTCATTTATAACTCTGCAGGTTTGTGAATTACAGTGCCCCTGAGCTCCTTTCTTCAACTCGCTTTCTTGTGAGCTGGCCGCAACACCGCAGGATTGCTTCAGGCCCTAATCTGGTTCCGGCATGGCACGCTGAGCCTTTGGTTAATTCCTCTTCCTGGTGGGAAATGAGAGTTAAATTTGCCCGTCCAGACACCTCCAGCTAGTCTCTCATTGGTTCTCCCTATTCCTGTTCATCTTCCGCGGAATTTGCAAACTGGGCCAAACAGGAGGTTAAAGGCACTGACTCTCCAAGTCGGGAGAGTGTTAGTAAAGCATCTGGAATGTTGCACCCGAGTACCAGGGGACGAGAACTGAGACATATTTCAACACGTCTCCCGATCACACGGTTGATCATACTCTGGGTTCCACATGCATGTTTTAGCTGAAGGAAGAATCCCTTAAACCTGGAGAGTTGAGACCCGTGGAATGGGTACCATGCAATATGACTTCAAAGGGTCTTCATTTGCTCACCAAAACTCTCCAATCCTATCACTGCTGCGTTTTTGCCCCTGTACTCACGATTGATTCACTTTCAGAGACATAGCAATCCATAGGTTTTAAGATACTTACTAGTCAGGTACATTATTAGGCGTTTAATATGGGGTTTTGAGTCCATTTCGTTGAGCAAGGAGTAGCTCTTGTCTATTCCATATTTGGCTTAAGGAACTTTATCTGTGCTCATTTCAATCTCTGGTTTTATGCAGCACCCCAACTCACCTTTCCCCTTAAGCAAGCATAAGTTGGTTTTCTAAATTTGGGACCATGTTCTGTTTTGAAATTCAGTTCCTGTGTAGCCAAGTTTACATTCCGTGTATTAGTGATATCTTATGATGTTTCTTTTTCTGTGTGACTTATTTCAGTTAGAATCATCATACCTGAATCCACTCATTATGCTGCTATGGGCCTGATGACATAGATGTCATTGCTGAGTGATATTGCATTGTACGTAAGTACCACAACTTCTTTATCCATTTTTCGCTTTATGCGATATTGAACTTGTACCGTAAACGAGTTTCTTGTAAACAGAGCCATCCCAAACTTTGGGGTGGCTGTGTCTTTTTGATTTTAATTTCCCTAAGCTGCAGGACCATAAGTGGAAGTGCCCTAGGCTCTGTTGCTTTGTTTTTTAGATGTTTCAGGAAACACCATACACTTCTCCCGAGTGGCTGTTGGCAAGTTACATCCCGCCCATCAGCATAACAAGGCTCCCAGTTCTCCATGGCCTGTCCTGCCTTTCTGGATTTTACACTTTTTTCAGATGGCCCTTTTGACGGGGGGGGGGGAAGTGAGACTTCATTGTAGTGCAGATTTCCTTTGCAAGCTTGCTTGGTTGGCCAAAAAGGGCGTATGCGTTTTTTCCTGAATATATTCAGGAAAAAACGCATACGCCCTTTTTGGCCAAGTGCATCATTGTCGACCTTCTGCCTCTTTTCCTATGCTTTAAATGCAATTCCAGTCTACCTCCTGAAATCGGTTTCCTGCAATTCTGCCCGGCTTTCAAGTCCTCTTGGCAGCCTTACTTCAGTATATTTTTGGATGATAGCTGTCATTTATAACTCTGCAGGTTTGTGAATTACAGTGCCCCTGAGCTCCTTTCTTCAACTCGCTTTCTTGGGAGCTGGCCGCAACACCGCAGGATTGCTTCAGGCCCTAATCTGGTTCCGGCATGGCACGCTGAGCCTTTGGTTAATTCCTCTTCCTGGTGGGAAATGAGAGTTAAATTTTCCCGTCCAGACACCTCCAGCTAGTCTCTCATTGGTTCTCCCTATTCCTGTTCATCTTCCGCAGAATTTGCAAACTGGGCCAAACAGGAGGTTAAAGGCACTGACTCTCCAAGTCGGGAGAGTGTTAGTAAAGCATCTGGAATGTTGCACCCGAGTACCAGGGGACGAGAACTGAGACATATTTCAACACGTCTCCCGATCACACGGTTGATCATACTCTGGGTTCCTCATGCATGTTTTAGCTGAAGGAAGAATCCCTTAAACCTGGAGAGTTGAGACCCGTGGAATGGGTACCATGCAATATGACTTCAAAGGGTCTTCATTTGCTCACCAAAACTCTCCAATCCTATCACTGCTGCGTTTTTGCCCCTGTACTCACGATTGATTCACTTTCAGAGACATAGCAATCCATAGGTTTTAAGATACTTACTAGTCAGGTACATTATTAGGCGTTTAATATGGGGTTTTGAGTCCATTTCGTTGAGCAAGGAGTAGCTCTTGTCTATTACATATTTGGCTTAAGGAACTTTATCTGTGCTCATTTCAATCTCTGGTTTTATGCAGCACCCCAACTCACCTTTCCCCTTAAGCAAGCATAAGTTGGATTTCTAAATTTGGGACCATGTTCTGTTTTGAAATTCAGTTCCTGTGTAGCCAAGTTTACATTCCGTGTATTAGTGATATCTTATGATGTTTCTTTTTCTGTGTGACTTATTTCAGTTAGAATCATCATACCTGAATCCACTCATTATGCTGCTATGGGCCTGATGACATAGATGTCATTGCTGAGTGATATTGCATTGTACGTAAGTACCACAACTTCTTTATCCATTTTTCGCTTTATGCGATATTGAACTTCTACCGTAAACGAGTTTCTTGTAAACAGAGCCATCCCAAACTTTGGGGTGGCTGTGTCTTTTTGATTTTAATTTCCCTAAGCTGCAGGACCATAAGTGGAAGTGCCCTAGGCTCTGTTGCTTTGTTTTTTAGATGTTTCAGGAAACACCATACACTTCTCCCGAGTGGCTGTTGGCAATTTACATCCCGCCCATCAGCATAACAAGGCTCCCAGTTCTCCATGGCCTGTCCTGCCTTTCTGGATTTTACACTTTTTTCAGATGGCCCTTTTGACGGGGGGAAGTGAGACTTCATTGTAGTGCAGATTTCCTTTGCAAGCTTGCTTGGTTGGCCAAAAAGGGCGTATGCGTTTTTTCCTGAATATATTCAGGAAAAAACGCATACGCCCTTTTTGGCCAAGTGCATCATTGTCGACCTTCTGCCTCTTTTCCTATGCTTTAAATGCAATTCCAGTCTACCTCCTGAAATCGGTTTCCTGCAATTCTGCCCGGCTTTCAAGTCCTCTTGGCAGCCTTACTTCAGTATATTTTTGGATGATAGCTGTCATTTATAACTCTGCAGGTTTGTGAATTACAGTGCCCCTGAGCTCCTTTCTTCAACTCGCTTTCTTGTGAGCTGGCCGCAACACCGCAGGATTGCTTCAGGCCCTAATCTGGTTCCGGCATGGCACGCTGAGCCTTTGGTTAATTCCTCTTCCTGGTGGGAAATGAGAGTTAAATTTTCCCGTCCAGACACCTCCAGCTAGTCTCTCATTGGTTCTCCCTATTCCTGTTCATCTTCCGCGGAATTTGCAAACTGGGCCAAACAGGAGGTTAAAGGCACTGACTCTCCAAGTCGGGAGAGTGTTAGTAAAGCATCTGGAATGTTGCACCCGAGTACCAGGGGACGAGAACTGAGACATATTTCAACACGTCTCCCGATCACACGGTTGATCATACTCTGGGTTCCACATGCATGTTTTAGCTGAAGGAAGAATCCCTTAAACCTGGAGAGTTGAGACCCGTGGAATGGGTACCATGCAATATGACTTCAAAGGGTCTTCATTTGCTCACCAAAACTCTCCAATCCTATCACTGCTGCGTTTTTGCCCCTGTACTCACGATTGATTCACTTTCAGAGACATAGCAATCCATAGGTTTTAAGATACTTACTAGTCAGGTACATTCTTATGCGTTTAATATGGGGTGTTGAGTCCATTTCGTTGAGCAAGGAGTAGCTCTTGTCTATTACATATTTGGCTTAAGGAACTTTATCTGTGCTCATTTCAATCTCTGGTTTTATGCAGCACCCCAACTCACCTTTCCCCTTAAGCAAGCATAAGTTGGTTTTCTAAATTTGGGACCATGTTCTGTTTTGAAATTCAGTTCCTGGGTAGCCAAGTTTACATTCCGTGTATTAGTGATATCTTATGATGTTTCTTTTTCTGTGTGACTTATTTCAGTTAGAATCATCATACCTGAATCCACTCATTATGCTGCTATGGGCCTGATGACATAGATGTCATTGCTGAGTGATATTGCATTGTACGTAAGTACCACAACTTCTTTATCCATTTTTCGCTTTATGCGATATTGAACTTGTACCGTAAACGAGTTTCTTGTAAACAGAGCCATCCCAAACTTTGGGGTGGCTGTGTCTTTTTGATTTTAATTTCCCTAAGCTGCAGGACCATAAGTGGAAGTGCCCTAGGCTCTGTTGCTTTGTTTTTTAGATGTTTCAGGAAACACCATACACTTCTCCCGAGTGGCTGTTGGCAATTTACATCCCGCCCATCAGCATAACAAGGCTCCCAGTTCTCCATGGCCTGTCCTGCCTTTCTGGATTTTACACTTTTTTCAGATGGCCCTTTTGACGGGGGGGGAGTGAGACTTCATTGTAGTGCAGATTTCCTTTGCAAGCTTGCTTGGTTGGCCAAAAAGGGCGTATGCGTTTTTTCCTGAATATATTCAGGAAAAAACGCATACGCCCTTTTTGGCCAAGTGCATCATTGTCGACCTTCTGCCTCTTTTCCTATGCTTTAAATGCAATTCCAGTCTACCTCCTGAAATCGGTTTCCTGCAATTCTGCCCGGCTTTCAAGTCCTCTTGGCAGCCTTGCTTCAGTATATTTTTGGATGATAGCTGTCATTTATAACTCTGCAGGTTTGTGAATTACAGTGCCCCTGAGCTCCTTTCTTCAACTCGCTTTCTTGTGAGCTGGCCGCAACACCGCAGGATTGCTTCAGGCCCTAATCTGGTTCCGGCATGGCACGCTGAGCCTTTGGTTAATTCCTCTTCCTGGTGGGAAATGAGAGTTAAATTTTCCCGTCCAGACACCTCCAGCTAGTCTCTCATTGGTTCTCCCTATTCCTGTTCATCTTCCGCGGAATTTGCAAACTGGGCCAAACAGGAGGTTAAAGGCACTGACTCTCCAAGTCGGGAGAGTGTTAGTAAAGCATCTGGAATGTTGCACCCGAGTACCAGGGGACGAGAACTGAGACATATTTCAACACGTCTCCCGATCACACGGTTGATCATACTCTGGGTTCCACATGCATGTTTTAGCTGAAGGAAGAATCCCTTAAACCTGGAGAGTTGAGACCCGTGGAATGGGTACCATGCAATATGACTTCAAAGGGTCTTCATTTGCTCACCAAAACTCTCCAATCCTATCACTGCTGCGTTTTTGCCCCTGTACTCACGATTGATTCACTTTCAGAGACATAGCAATCCATAGGTTTTAAGATACTTACTAGTCAGGTACATTATTAGGCGTTTAATATGGGGTTTTGAGTCCATTTCGTTGAGCAAGGAGTAACTCTTGTCTATTACATATTTGGCTTAAGGAACTTTATCTGTGCTCATTTCAATCTCTGGTTTTATGCAGCACCCCAACTCACCTTTCCCCTGAAGCAAGCATAAGTTGGTTTTCTAAATTTGGGACCATGTTCTGTTTTGAAATTCAGTTCCTGTGTAGCCAAGTTTACATTCCGTGTATTAGTGATATCTTATGATGTTTCTTTTTCTGTGTGACTTATTTCAGTTAGAATCATCATACCTGAATCCACTCATTATGCTGCTATGGGCCTGATGACATAGATGTCATTGCTGAGTGATATTGCATTGTACGTAAGTACCACAACTTCTTTATCCATTTTTCGCTTTATGCGATATTGAACTTGTACCGTAAACGAGGTTCTTGTAAACAGAGCCATCCCAAACTTTGGGGTGGCTGTGTCTTTTTGATTTTAATTTCCCTAAGCTATAGGACCATAAGTGGAAGTGCCCTAGGCTCTGTTGCTTTGTTTTTTACATGTTTCAGGAAACACCATACACTTCTCCCGAGTGGCTGTTGGCAATTTACATCCCGCCCATCAGCATAACAAGGCTCCCAGTTCTCCATGGCCTGTCCTGCCTTTCTGGATTTTACACTTTTTTCAGATGGCCCTTTTGACGGGGGGGGGGGGGAGTGAGACTTCATTGTAGTGCAGATTTCCTTTGCAAGCTTGCTTGGTTGGCCAAAAAGGGCGTATGCGTTTTTTCCTGAATATATTCAGGAAAAAACGCATACGCCCTTTTTGGCCAAGTGCATCATTGTCGACCTTCTGCCTCTTTTCTATGCTTTAAATGCAATTCCAGTCTACCTCCTGAAATCGGTTTCCTGCAATTCTGCCCGGCTTTCAAGTCCTCTTGGCAGCCTTACTTCAGTATATTTTTGGATGATAGCTGTCATTTATAACTCTGCAGGTTTGTGAATTACAGTGCCCCTGAGCTCCTTTCTTCAACTCGCTTTCTTGTGAGCTGGCCGCAACACCGCAGGATTGCTTCAGGCCCTAATCTGGTTCCGGCATGGCACGCTGAGCCTTTGGTTAATTCCTCTTCCTGGTGGGAAATGAGAGTTAAATTTTCCCGTCGAGACACCTCCAGCTAGTCTCTCATTGGTTCTCCCTATTCCTGTTCATCTTCCGCGGAATTTGCAAACTGGGCCAAACAGGAGGTTAAAGGCACTGACTCTCCAAGTCGGGAGAGTGTTAGTAAAGCATCTGGAATGTTGCACCCGAGTACCAGGGGACGAGAACTGAGACATATTTCAACACGTCTCCCGATCACACGGTTGATCATACTCTGGGTTCCACATGCATGTTTTAGCTGAAGGAAGAATCCCTTAAACCTGGAGAGTTGAGACCCGTGGAATGGGTACCATGCAATATGACTTCAAAGGGTCTTCATTTGCTCACCAAAACTCTCCAATCCTATCACTGCTGCGTTTTTGCCCCTGTACTCACGATTGATTCACTTTCAGAGACATAGCAATCCATAGGTTTTAAGATACTTACTAGTCAGGTACATTATTAGGCGTTTAATATGGGGTTTTGAGTCCATTTCGTTGAGCAAGGAGTAGCTCTTGTCTATTCCATATTTGGCTTAAGGAACTTTATCTGTGCTCATTTCAATCTCTGGTTTTATGCAGCACCCCAACTCACCTTTCCCCTTAAGCAAGCATAAGTTGGTTTTCTAAATTTGGGACCATGTTCTGTTTTGAAATTCAGTTCCTGTGTAGCCAAGTTTACATTCCGTGTATTAGTGATATCTTATGATGTTTCTTTTTCTGTGTGACTTATTTCAGTTAGAATCATCATACCTGAATCCACTCATTATGCTGCTATGGGCCTGATGACATAGATGTCATTGCTGAGTGATATTGCATTGTACGTAAGTACCACAACTTCTTTATCCATTTTTCGCTTTATGCGATATTGAACTTGTACCGTAAACGAGTTTCTTGTAAACAGAGCCATCCCAAACTTTGGGGTGGCTGTGTCTTTTTGATTTTAATTTCCCTAAGCTGCAGGACCATAAGTGGAAGTGCCCTAGGCTCTGTTGCTTTGTTTTTTAGATGTTTCAGGAAACACCATACACTTCTCCCGAGTGGCTGTTGGCAATTTACTTCCCGCCCATCAGCATCACAAGGCTCCCAGTTCTCCATGGCCTGTCCTGCCTTTCTGGATTTTACACTTTTTTCAGATGGCCCTTTTGATGGGGGGGAAGTGAGACTTCATTGTAGTGCAGATTTCCTTTGCAAGCTTGCTTGGTTGGCCAAAAAGGGCGTATGCGTTTTTTCCTGAATATATTCAGGAAAAAATGCATACGCCCTTTTTGGCCAAGTGCATCATTGTCGACCTTCTGCCTCTTTTCCTATGCTTTAAATGCAATTCCAGTCTACCTCCTGAAATCGGTTTCCTGCAATTCTGCCCGGCTTTCAAGTCCTCTTGACAGCCTTACTTCAGTATATTTTTGGATGATAGCTGTCATTTATAACTCTGCAGGTTTGTGAATTACAGTGCCCCTGAGCTCCTTTCTTCAACTCGCTTTCTTGTGAGCTGGCCGCAACACCGCAGGATTGCTTCAGGCCCTAATCTGGTTCCGGCATGGCACGCTGAGCCTTTGGTTAATTCCTCTTCCTGGTGGGAAATGAGAGTTAAATTTTCCCGTCCAGACACCTCCAGCTAGTCTCTCATTGGTTCTCCCTATTCCTGTTCATCTTCCGCGGAATTTGCAAACTGGGCCAAACAGGAGGTTAAAGGCACTGACTCTCCAAGTCGGGAGAGTGTTAGTAAAGCATCTGGAATGTTGCACCCGAGTACCAGGGGACGAGAACTGAGACATATTTCAACACGTCTCCCGATCACACGGTTGATCATACTCTGGGTTCCACATGCATGTTTTAGCTGAAGGAAGAATCCCTTAAACCTGGAGAGTTGAGACCCGTGGAATGGGTACCATGCAATATGACTTCAAAGGGTCTTCATTTGCTCACCAAAACTCTCCAATCCTATCACTGCTGCGTTTTTGCCCCTGTACTCACGATTGATTCACTTTCAGAGACATAGCAATCCATAGGTTTTAAGATACTTACTAGTCAGGTACATTATTAGGCGTTTAATATGGGGTTTTGAGTCCATTTCATTGAGCAAGGAGTAGCTCTTGTCTATTCCATATTTGGCTTAAGGAACTTTATCTGTGCTCATTTCAATCTCTGGTTTTATGCAGCACCCCAACTCACCTTTCCCCTTAAGCAAGCATAAGTTGATTTTCTAAATTTGGGACCATGTTCTGTTTTGAAATTCAGTTCCTGTGTAGCCAAGTTTACATTCCGTGTATTAGTGATATCTTATGGTGTTTCTTTTTCTGTGTGACTTATTTCAGTTAGAATCATCATACCTGAATCCACTCATTATGCTGCTATGGGCCTGATGACATAGATGTCATTGCTGAGTGATATTGCATTGTACGTAAGTACCACAACTTCTTTATCCATTTTTCGCTTTATGCGATATTGAACTTGTACCGTAAACGAGTTTCTTGTAAACAGAGCCATCCCAAACTTTGGGGTGGCTGTGTCTTTTTGATTTTAATTTCCCTAAGCTATAGGACCATAAGTGGAAGTGCCCTAGGCTCTGTTGCTTTGTTTTTTAGATGTTTCAGGAAACACCATACACTTCTCCCGAGTGGCTGTTGGCAATTTACATCCCGCCCATCAGCATAACAAGGCTCCCAGTTCTCCATGGCCTGTCCTGCCTTTCTGGATTTTACACTTTTTTCAGATGGCCCTTTTGACGGGGGGGGGGGGGGGGAGTGAGACTTCATTGTAGTGCAGATTTCCTTTGCAAGCTTGCTTGGTTGGCCAAAAAGGGCGTATGCGTTTTTTCCTGAATATATTCAGGAAAAAACGCATACGCCCTTTTTGGCCAAGTGCATCATTGTCGACCTTCTGCCTCTTTTCTATGCTTTAAATGCAATTCCAGTCTACCTCCTGAAATTGGTTTCCTGCAATTCTGCCCGGCTTTCAAGTCCTCTTGGCAGCCTTACTTCAGTATATTTTTGGATGATAGCTGTCATTTATAACTCTGCAGGTTTGTGAATTACAGTGCCCCTGAGCTCCTTTCTTCAACTCGCTTTCTTGTGAGCTGGCCGCAACACCGCAGGATTGCTTCAGGCCCTAATCTGGTTCCGGCATGGCACGCTGAGCCTTTGGTTAATTCCTCTTCCTGGTGGGAAATGAGAGTTAAATTTTCCCGTCGAGACACCTCCAGCTAGTCTCTCATTGGTTCTCCCTATTCCTGTTCATCTTCCGCGGAATTTGCAAACTGGGCCAAACAGGAGGTTAAAGGCACTGACTCTCCAAGTCGGGAGAGTGTTAGTAAAGCATCTGGAATGTTGCACCCGAGTACCAGGGGACGAGAACTGAGACATATTTCAACACGTCTCCCGATCACACGGTTGATCATACTCTGGGTTCCACATGCATGTTTTAGCTGAAGGAAGAATCCCTTAAACCTGGAGAGTTGAGACCCGTGGAATGGGTACCATGCAATATGACTTCAAAGGGTCTTCATTTGCTCACCAAAACTCTCCAATCCTATCACTGCTGCGTTTTTGCCCCTGTACTCACGATTGATTCACTTTCAGAGACATAGCAATCCATAGGTTTTAAGATACTTACTAGTCAGGTACATTATTAGGCGTTTAATATGGGGTTTTGAGTCCATTTCGTTGAGCAAGGAGTAGCTCTTGTCTATTACATATTTGGCTTAAGGAACTTTATCTGTGCTCATTTCAATCTCTGGTTTTATGCAGCACCCCAACTCACCTTTCCCCTTAAGCAAGCATAAGTTGATTTTCTAAATTTGGGACCATGTTCTGTTTTGAAATTCAGTTTCTGTGTAGCCAAGTTTACATTCCGTGTATTAGTGATATCTTATGATGTTTCTTTTTCTGTGTGACTTATTTCAGTTAGAATCATCATACCTGAATCCACTCATTATGCTGCTATGGGCCTGATGACATAGATGTCATTGCTGAGTGATATTGCATTGTACGTAAGTACCACAACTTCTTTATCCATTTTTCGCTTTATGCGATATTGAACTTGTACCGTAAACGAGTTTCTTGTAAACAGAGCCATCCCAAACTTTGGGGTGGCTGTGTCTTTTTGATTTTAATTTCCCTAAGCTGCAGGACCATAAGTGGAAGTGCCCTAGGCTCTGTTGCTTTGTTTTTTAGATGTTTCAGGAAACACCATACACTTCTCCCGAGTGGCTGTTGGCAAGTTACATCCCGCCCATCAGCATAACAAGGCTCCCAGTTCTCCATGGCCTGTCCTGCCTTTCTGGATTTTACACTTTTTTCAGATGGCCCTTTTGACGGGGGGGGGGGGGGAAGTGAGACTTCATTGTAGTGGATTTCCTTTGCAAGCTTGCTTGGTTGGCCAAAAAGGGCGTATGCGTTTTTTCCTGAATATATTCAGGAAAAAACGCATACGCCCTTTTTGGCCAAGTGCATCATTGTCGACCTTCTGCCTCTTTTCCTATGCTTTAAATGCAATTCCAGTCTACCTCCTGAAATCGGTTTCCTGCAATTCTGCCCGGCTTTCAAGTCCTCTTGGCAGCCTTACTTCAGTATATTTTTGGATGATAGCTGTCATTTATAACTCTGCAGGTTTGTGCATTACAGTGCCCCTGAGCTCCTTTCTTCAACTCGCTTTCTTGTGAGCTGGCCGCAACACCGCAGGATTGCTTCAGGCCCTAATCTGGTTCCGGCATGGCACGCTGAGCCTTTGGTTAATTCCTCTTCCTGGTGGGAAATGAGAGTTAAATTTTCCCGTCCAGACACCTCCAGCTAGTCTCTCATTGGTTCTCCCTATTCCTGTTCATCTTCCGCAGAATTTGCAAACTGGGCCAAACAGGAGGTTAAAGGCACTGACTCTCCAAGTCGGGAGAGTGTTAGTAAAGCATCTGGAATGTTGCACCCGAGTACCAGGGGACGAGAACTGAGACATATTTCAACACGTCTCCCGATCACACGGTTGATCATACTCTGGGTTCCTCATGCATGTTTTAGCTGAAGGAAGAATCCCTTAAACCTGGAGAGTTGAGACCCGTGGAATGGGTACCATGCAATATGACTTCAAAGGGTCTTCATTTGCTCACCAAAACTCTCCAATCCTATCACTGCTGCGTTTTTGCCCCTGTACTCACGATTGATTCACTTTCAGAGACATAGCAATCCATAGGTTTTAAGATACTTACTAGTCAGGTACATTATTAGGCGTTTAATATGGGGTTTTGAGTCCATTTCGTTGAGCAAGGAGTAGCTCTTGTCTATTACATATTTGGCTTAAGGAACTTTATCTGTGCTCATTTCAATCTCTGGTTTTATGCAGCACCCCAACTCACCTTTCCCCTTAAGCAAGCATAAGTTGGATTTCTAAATTTGGGACCATGTTCTGTTTTGAAATTCAGTTCCTGTGTAGCCAAGTTTACATTCCGTGTATTAGTGATATCTTATGATGTTTCTTTTTCTGTGTGACTTATTTCAGTTAGAATCATCATACCTGAATCCACTCATTATGCTGCTATGGGCCTGATGACATAGATGTCATTGCTGAGTGATATTGCATTGTACGTAAGTACCACAACTTCTTTATCCATTTTTCGCTTTATGCGATATTGAACTTGTACCGTAAACGAGTTTCTTGTAAACAGAGCCATCCCAAACTTTGGGGTGGCTGTGTCTTTTTGATTTTAATTTCCCTAAGCTGCAGGACCATAAGTGGAAGTGCCCTAGGCTCTGTTGCTTTGTTTTTTAGATGTTTCAGGAAACACCATACACTTCTCCCGAGTGGCTGTTGGCAATTTACATCCCGCCCATCAGCATAACAAGGCTCCCAGTTCTCCATGGCCTGTCCTGCCTTTCTGGATTTTACACTTTTTTCAGATGGCCCTTTTGACGGGGGGAAGTGAGACTTCATTGTAGTGCAGATTTCCTTTGCAAGCTTGCTTGGTTGGCCAAAAAGGGCGTATGCGTTTTTTCCTGAATATATTCAGGAAAAAACGCATACGCCCTTTTTGGCCAAGTGCATCATTGTCGACCTTCTGCCTCTTTTCCTATGCTTTAAATGCAATTCCAGTCTACCTCCTGAAATCGGTTTCCTGCAATTCTGCCCGGCTTTCAAGTCCTCTTGGCAGCCTTACTTCAGTATATTTTTGGATGATAGCTGTCATTTATAACTCTGCAGGTTTGTGAATTACAGTGCCCCTGAGCTCCTTTCTTCAACTCGCTTTCTTGTGAGCTGGCCGCAACACCGCAGGATTGCTTCAGGCCCTAATCTGGTTCCGGCATGGCACGCTGAGCCTTTGGTTAATTCCTCTTCCTGGTGGGAAATGAGAGTTAAATTTTCCCGTCCAGACACCTCCAGCTAGTCTCTCATTGGTTCTCCCTATTCCTGTTCATCTTCCGCGGAATTTGCAAACTGGGCCAAACAGGAGGTTAAAGGCACTGACTCTCCAAGTCGGGAGAGTGTTAGTAAAGCATCTGGAATGTTGCACCCGAGTACCAGGGGACGAGAACTGAGACATATTTCAACACGTCTCCCGATCACACGGTTGATCATACTCTGGGTTCCACATGCATGTTTTAGCTGAAGGAAGAATCCCTTAAACCTGGAGAGTTGAGACCCGTGGAATGGGTACCATGCAATATGACTTCAAAGGGTCTTCATTTGCTCACCAAAACTCTCCAATCCTATCACTGCTGCGTTTTTGCCCCTGTACTCACGATTGATTCACTTTCAGAGACATAGCAATCCATAGGTTTTAAGATACTTACTAGTCAGGTACATTCTTATGCGTTTAATATGGGGTGTTGAGTCCATTTCGTTGAGCAAGGAGTAGCTCTTGTCTATTACATATTTGGCTTAAGGAACTTTATCTGTGCTCATTTCAATCTCTGGTTTTATGCAGCACCCCAACTCACCTTTCCCCTTAAGCAAGCATAAGTTGGTTTTCTAAATTTGGGACCATGTTCTGTTTTGAAATTCAGTTCCTGGGTAGCCAAGTTTACATTCCGTGTATTAGTGATATCTTATGATGTTTCTTTTTCTGTGTGACTTATTTCAGTTAGAATCATCATACCTGAATCCACTCATTATGCTGCTATGGGCCTGATGACATAGATGTCATTGCTGAGTGATATTGCATTGTACGTAAGTACCACAACTTCTTTATCCATTTTTCGCTTTATGCGATATTGAACTTGTACCGTAAACGAGTTTCTTGTAAACAGAGCCATCCCAAACTTTGGGGTGGCTGTGTCTTTTTGATTTTAATTTCCCTAAGCTGCAGGACCATAAGTGGAAGTGCCCTAGGCTCTGTTGCTTTGTTTTTTAGATGTTTCAGGAAACACCATACACTTCTCCCGAGTGGCTGTTGGCAATTTACATCCCGCCCATCAGCATAACAAGGCTCCCAGTTCTCCATGGCCTGTCCTGCCTTTCTGGATTTTACACTTTTTTCAGATGGCCCTTTTGACGGGGGGGGGAGTGAGACTTCATTGTAGTGCAGATTTCCTTTGCAAGCTTGCTTGGTTGGCCAAAAAGGGCGTATGCGTTTTTTCCTGAATATATTCAGGAAAAAACGCATACGCCCTTTTTGGCCAAGTGCATCATTGTCGACCTTCTGCCTCTTTTCCTATGCTTTAAATGCAATTCCAGTCTACCTCCTGAAATCGGTTTCCTGCAATTCTGCCCGGCTTTCAAGTCCTCTTGGCAGCCTTGCTTCAGTATATTTTTGGATGATAGCTGTCATTTATAACTCTGCAGGTTTGTGAATTACAGTGCCCCTGAGCTCCTTTCTTCAACTCGCTTTCTTGTGAGCTGGCCGCAACACCGCAGGATTGCTTCAGGCCCTAATCTGGTTCCGGCATGGCACGCTGAGCCTTTGGTTAATTCCTCTTCCTGGTGGGAAATGAGAGTTAAATTTTCCCGTCCAGACACCTCCAGCTAGTCTCTCATTGGTTCTCCCTATTCCTGTTCATCTTCCGCGGAATTTGCAAACTGGGCCAAACAGGAGGTTAAAGGCACTGACTCTCCAAGTCGGGAGAGTGTTAGTAAAGCATCTGGAATGTTGCACCCGAGTACCAGGGGACGAGAACTGAGACATATTTCAACACGTCTCCCGATCACACGGTTGATCATACTCTGGGTTCCACATGCATGTTTTAGCTGAAGGAAGAATCCCTTAAACCTGGAGAGTTGAGACCCGTGGAATGGGTACCATGCAATATGACTTCAAAGGGTCTTCATTTGCTCACCAAAACTCTCCAATCCTATCACTGCTGCGTTTTTGCCCCTGTACTCACGATTGATTCACTTTCAGAGACATAGCAATCCATAGGTTTTAAGATACTTACTAGTCAGGTACATTATTAGGCGTTTAATATGGGGTTTTGAGTCCATTTCGTTGAGCAAGGAGTAGCTCTTGTCTATTACATATTTGGCTTAAGGAACTTTATCTGTGCTCATTTCAATCTCTGGTTTTATGCAGCACCCCAACTCACCTTTCCCCTGAAGCAAGCATAAGTTGGTTTTCTAAATTTGGGACCATGTTCTGTTTTGAAATTCAGTTCCTGTGTAGCCAAGTTTACATTCCGTGTATTAGTGATATCTTATGATGTTTCTTTTTCTGTGTGACTTATTTCAGTTAGAATCATCATACCTGAATCCACTCATTATGCTGCTATGGGCCTGATGACATAGATGTCATTGCTGAGTGATATTGCATTGTACGTAAGTACCACAACTTCTTTATCCATTTTTCGCTTTATGCGATATTGAACTTGTACCGTAAACGAGGTTCTTGTAAACAGAGCCATCCCAAACTTTGGGGTGGCTGTGTCTTTTTGATTTTAATTTCCCTAAGCTATAGGACCATAAGTGGAAGTGCCCTAGGCTCTGTTGCTTTGTTTTTTACATGTTTCAGGAAACACCATACACTTCTCCCGAGTGGCTGTTGGCAATTTACATCCCGCCCATCAGCATAACAAGGCTCCCAGTTCTCCATGGCCTGTCCTGCCTTTCTGGATTTTACACTTTTTTCAGATGGCCCTTTTGACGGGGGGGGGGGGGGAGTGAGACTTCATTGTAGTGCAGATTTCCTTTGCAAGCTTGCTTGGTTGGCCAAAAAGGGCGTATGCGTTTTTTCCTGAATATATTCAGGAAAAAACGCATACGCCCTTTTTGGCCAAGTGCATCATTGTCGACCTTCTGCCTCTTTTCTATGCTTTAAATGCAATTCCAGTCTACCTCCTGAAATCGGTTTCCTGCAATTCTGCCCGGCTTTCAAGTCCTCTTGGCAGCCTTACTTCAGTATATTTTTGGATGATAGCTGTCATTTATAACTCTGCAGGTTTGTGAATTACAGTGCCCCTGAGCTCCTTTCTTCAACTCGCTTTCTTGTGAGCTGGCCGCAACACCGCAGGATTGCTTCAGGCCCTAATCTGGTTCCGGCATGGCACGCTGAGCCTTTGGTTAATTCCTCTTCCTGGTGGGAAATGAGAGTTAAATTTTCCCGTCGAGACACCTCCAGCTAGTCTCTCATTGGTTCTCCCTATTCCTGTTCATCTTCCGCGGAATTTGCAAACTGGGCCAAACAGGAGGTTAAAGGCACTGACTCTCCAAGTCGGGAGAGTTTTAGTAAAGCATCTGGAATGTTGCACCCGAGTACCAGGGGACGAGAACTGAGACATATTTCAACACGTCTCCCGATCACACGGTTGATCATACTCTGGGTTCCACATGCATGTTTTAGCTGAAGGAAGAATCCCTTAAACCTGGAGAGTTGAGACCCGTGGAATGGGTACCATGCAATATGACTTCAAAGGGTCTTCATTTGCTCACCAAAACTCTCCAATCCTATCACTGCTGCGTTTTTGCCCCTGTACTCACGATTGATTCACTTTCAGAGACATAGCAATCCATAGGTTTTAAGATACTTACTAGTCAGGTACATTATTAGGCGTTTAATATGGGGTTTTGAGTCCATTTCGTTGAGCAAGGAGTAGCTCTTGTCTATTCCATATTTGGCTTAAGGAACTTTATCTGTGCTCATTTCAATCTCTGGTTTTATGCAGCACCCCAACTCACCTTTCCCCTTAAGCAAGCATAAGTTGGTTTTCTAAATTTGGGACCATGTTCTGTTTTGAAATTCAGTTCCTGTGTAGCCAAGTTTACATTCCGTGTATTAGTGATATCTTATGATGTTTCTTTTTCTGTGTGACTTATTTCAGTTAGAATCATCATACCTGAATCCACTCATTATGCTGCTATGGGCCTGATGACATAGATGTCATTGCTGAGTGATATTGCATTGTACGTAAGTACCACAACTTCTTTATCCATTTTTCGCTTTATGCGATATTGAACTTGTACCGTAAACGAGTTTCTTGTAAACAGAGCCATCCCAAACTTTGGGGTGGCTGTGTCTTTTTGATTTTAATTTCCCTAAGCTGCAGGACCATAAGTGGAAGTGCCCTAGGCTCTGTTGCTTTGTTTTTTAGATGTTTCAGGAAACACCATACACTTCTCCCGAGTGGCTGTTGGCAATTTACTTCCCGCCCATCAGCATCACAAGGCTCCCAGTTCTCCATGGCCTGTCCTGCCTTTCTGGATTTTACACTTTTTTCAGATGGCCCTTTTGATGGGGGGGAAGTGAGACTTCATTGTAGTGCAGATTTCCTTTGCAAGCTTGCTTGGTTGGCCAAAAAGGGCGTATGCGTTTTTTCCTGAATATATTCAGGAAAAAATGCATACGCCCTTTTTGGCCAAGTGCATCATTGTCGACCTTCTGCCTCTTTTCCTATGCTTTAAATGCAATTCCAGTCTACCTCCTGAAATCGGTTTCCTGCAATTCTGCCCGGCTTTCAAGTCCTCTTGACAGCCTTACTTCAGTATATTTTTGGATGATAGCTGTCATTTATAACTCTGCAGGTTTGTGAATTACAGTGCCCCTGAGCTCCTTTCTTCAACTCGCTTTCTTGTGAGCTGGCCGCAACACCGCAGGATTGCTTCAGGCCCTAATCTGGTTCCGGCATGGCACGCTGAGCCTTTGGTTAATTCCTCTTCCTGGTGGGAAATGAGAGTTAAATTTTCCCGTCCAGACACCTCCAGCTAGTCTCTCATTGGTTCTCCCTATTCCTGTTCATCTTCCGCGGAATTTGCAAACTGGGCCAAACAGGAGGTTAAAGGCACTGACTCTCCAAGTCGGGAGAGTGTTAGTAAAGCATCTGGAATGTTGCACCCGAGTACCAGGGGACGAGAACTGAGACATATTTCAACACGTCTCCCGATCACACGGTTGATCATACTCTGGGTTCCACATGCATGTTTTAGCTGAAGGAAGAATCCCTTAAACCTGGAGAGTTGAGACCCGTGGAATGGGTACCATGCAATATGACTTCAAAGGGTCTTCATTTGCTCACCAAAACTCTCCAATCCTATCACTGCTGCGTTTTTGCCCCTGTACTCACGATTGATTCACTTTCAGAGACATAGCAATCCATAGGTTTTAAGATACTTACTAGTCAGGTACATTATTAGGCGTTTAATATGGGGTTTTGAGTCCATTTCATTGAGCAAGGAGTAGCTCTTGTCTATTCCATATTTGGCTTAAGGAACTTTATCTGTGCTCATTTCAATCTCTGGTTTTATGCAGCACCCCAACTCACCTTTCCCCTTAAGCAAGCATAAGTTGATTTTCTAAATTTGGGACCATGTTCTGTTTTGAAATTCAGTTCCTGTGTAGCCAAGTTTACATTCCGTGTATTAGTGATATCTTATGGTGTTTCTTTTTCTGTGTGACTTATTTCAGTTAGAATCATCATACCTGAATCCACTCATTATGCTGCTATGGGCCTGATGACATAGATGTCATTGCTGAGTGATATTGCATTGTACGTAAGTACCACAACTTCTTTATCCATTTTTCGCTTTATGCGATATTGAACTTGTACCGTAAACGAGTTTCTTGTAAACAGAGCCATCCCAAACTTTGGGGTGGCTGTGTCTTTTTGATTTTAATTTCCCTAAGCTATAGGACCATAAGTGGAAGTGCCCTAGGCTCTGTTGCTTTGTTTTTTAGATGTTTCAGGAAACACCATACACTTCTCCCGAGTGGCTGTTGGCAATTTACATCCCGCCCATCAGCATAACAAGGCTCCCAGTTCTCCATGGCCTGTCCTGCCTTTCTGGATTTTACACTTTTTTCAGATGGCCCTTTTGACGGGGGGGGGGGAGTGAGACTTCATTGTAGTGCAGATTTCCTTTGCAAGCTTGCTTGGTTGGCCAAAAAGGGCGTATGCGTTTTTTCCTGAATATATTCAGGAAAAAACGCATACGCCCTTTTTGGCCAAGTGCATCATTGTCGACCTTCTGCCTCTTTTCTATGCTTTAAATGCAATTCCAGTCTACCTCCTGAAATTGGTTTCCTGCAATTCTGCCCGGCTTTCAAGTCCTCTTGGCAGCCTTACTTCAGTATATTTTTGGATGATAGCTGTCATTTATAACTCTGCAGGTTTGTGAATTACAGTGCCCCTGAGCTCCTTTCTTCAACTCGCTTTCTTGTGAGCTGGCCGCAACACCGCAGGATTGCTTCAGGCCCTAATCTGGTTCCGGCATGGCACGCTGAGCCTTTGGTTAATTCCTCTTCCTGGTGGGAAATGAGAGTTAAATTTTCCCGTCGAGACACCTCCAGCTAGTCTCTCATTGGTTCTCCCTATTCCTGTTCATCTTCCGCGGAATTTGCAAACTGGGCCAAACAGGAGGTTAAAGGCACTGACTCTCCAAGTCGGGAGAGTGTTAGTAAAGCATCTGGAATGTTGCACCCGAGTACCAGGGGACGAGAACTGAGACATATTTCAACACGTCTCCCGATCACACGGTTGATCATACTCTGGGTTCCACATGCATGTTTTAGCTGAAGGAAGAATCCCTTAAACCTGGAGAGTTGAGACCCGTGGAATGGGTACCATGCAATATGACTTCAAAGGGTCTTCATTTGCTCACCAAAACTCTCCAATCCTATCACTGCTGCGTTTTTGCCCCTGTACTCACGATTGATTCACTTTCAGAGACATAGCAATCCATAGGTTTTAAGATACTTACTAGTCAGGTACATTATTAGGCGTTTAATATGGGGTTTTGAGTCCATTTCGTTGAGCAAGGAGTAGCTCTTGTCTATTACATATTTGGCTTAAGGAACTTTATCTGTGCTCATTTCAATCTCTGGTTTTATGCAGCACCCCAACTCACCTTTCCCCTTAAGCAAGCATAAGTTGATTTTCTAAATTTGGGACCATGTTCTGTTTTGAAATTCAGTTTCTGTGTAGCCAAGTTTACATTCCGTGTATTAGTGATATCTTATGATGTTTCTTTTTCTGTGTGACTTATTTCAGTTAGAATCATCATACCTGAATCCACTCATTATGCTGCTATGGGCCTGATGACATAGATGTCATTGCTGAGTGATATTGCATTGTACGTAAGTACCACAACTTCTTTATCCATTTTTCGCTTTATGCGATATTGAACTTGTACCGTAAACGAGTTTCTTGTAAACAGAGCCATCCCAAACTTTGGGGTGGCTGTGTCTTTTTGATTTTAATTTCCCTAAGCTGCAGGACCATAAGTGGAAGTGCCCTAGGCTCTGTTGCTTTGTTTTTTAGATGTTTCAGGAAACACCATACACTTCTCCCGAGTGGCTGTTGGCAAGTTACATCCCGCCCATCAGCATAACAAGGCTCCCAGTTCTCCATGGCCTGTCCTGCCTTTCTGGATTTTACACTTTTTTCAGATGGCCCTTTTGACGGGGGGGGGGGGGGAAGTGAGACTTCATTGTAGTGCAGATTTCCTTTGCAAGCTTGCTTGGTTGGCCAAAAAGGGCGTATGCGTTTTTTCCTGAATATATTCAGGAAAAAACGCATACGCCCTTTTTGGCCAAGTGCATCATTGTCGACCTTCTGCCTCTTTTCCTATGCTTTAAATGCAATTCCAGTCTACCTCCTGAAATCGGTTTCCTGCAATTCTGCCCGGCTTTCAAGTCCTCTTGGCAGCCTTACTTCAGTATATTTTTGGATGATAGCTGTCATTTATAACTCTGCAGGTTTGTGAATTACAGTGCCCCTGAGCTCCTTTCTTCAACTCGCTTTCTTGTGAGCTGGCCGCAACACCGCAGGATTGCTTCAGGCCCTAATCTGGTTCCGGCATGGCACGCTGAGCCTTTGGTTAATTCCTCTTCCTGGTGGGAAATGAGAGTTAAATTTTCCCGTCCAGACACCTCCAGCTAGTCTCTCATTGGTTCTCCCTATTCCTGTTCATCTTCCGCGGAATTTGCAAACTGGGCCAAACAGGAGGTTAAAGGCACTGACTCTCCAAGTCGGGAGAGTGTTAGTAAAGCATCTGGAATGTTGCACCCGAGTACCAGGGGACGAGAACTGAGACATATTTCAACACGTCTCCCGATCACACGGTTGATCATACTCTGGGTTCCACATGCATGTTTTAGCTGAAGGAAGAATCCCTTAAACCTGGAGAGTTGAGACCCGTGGAATGGGTACCATGCAATATGACTTCAAAGGGTCTTCATTTGCTCACCAAAACTCTCCAATCCTATCACTGCTGCGTTTTTGCCCCTGTACTCACGATTGATTCACTTTCAGAGACATAGCAATCCATAGGTTTTAAGATACTTACTAGTCAGGTACATTATTAGGCGTTTAATATGGGGTTTTGAGTCCATTTCGTTGAGCAAGGAGTAGCTCTTGTCTATTACATATTTGGCTTAAGGAACTTTATCTGTGCTCATTTCAATCTCTGGTTTTATGCAGCACCCCAACTCACCTTTCCCCTTAAGCAAGCATAAGTTGGTTTTCTAAATTTGGGACCATGTTCTGTTTTGAAATTCAGTTCCTGGGTAGCCAAGTTTACATTCCGTGTATTAGTGATATCTTATGATGTTTCTTTTTCTGTGTGACTTATTTCAGTTAGAATCATCATACCTGAATCCACTCATTATGCTGCTATGGGCCTGATGACATAGATGTCATTGCTGAGTGATATTGCATTGTACGTAAGTACCACAACTTCTTTATCCATTTTTCGCTTTATGCGATATTGAACTTGTACCGTAAACGAGTTTCTTGTAAACAGAGCCATCCCAAACTTTGGGGTGGCTGTGTCTTTTTGATTTTAATTTCCCTAAGCTGCAGGACCATAAGTGGAAGTGCCCTAGGCTCTGTTGCTTTGTTTTTTAGATGTTTCAGGAAACACCATACACTTCTCCCCAGTGGCTGTTGGCAATTTACATCCCGCCCATCAGCATAACAAGGCTCCCAGTTCTCCATGGCCTGTCCTGCCTTTCTGGATTTTACACTTTTTTCAGATGGCCCTTTTGACGGGGGGGGAGTGAGACTTCATTGTAGTGCAGATTTCCTTTGCAAGCTTGCTTGGTTGGCCAAAAAGGGCGTATGCGTTTTTTCCTGAATATATTCAGGAAAAAACGCATACGCCCTTTTTGGCCAAGTGCATCATTGTCGACCTTCTGCCTCTTTTCCTATGCTTTAAATGCAATTCCAGTCTACCTCCTGAAATCGGTTTCCTGCAATTCTGCCCGGCTTTCAAGTCCTCTTGGCAGCCTTGCTTCAGTATATTTTTGGATGATAGCTGTCATTTATAACTCTGCAGGTTTGTGAATTACAGTGCCCCTGAGCTCCTTTCTTCAACTCGCTTTCTTGTGAGCTGGCCGCAACACCGCAGGATTGCTTCAGGTCCTAATCTGGTTCCGGCATGGCACGCTGAGCCTTTGGTTAATTCCTCTTCCTGGTGGGAAATGAGAGTTAAATTTTCCCGTCCAGACACCTCCAGCTAGTCTCTCATTGGTTCTCCCTATTCCTGTTCATCTTCCGCGGAATTTGCAAACTGGGCCAAACAGGAGGTTAAAGGCACTGACTCTCCAAGTCGGGAGAGTGTTAGTAAAGCATCTGGAATGTTGCACCCGAGTACCAGGGGACGAGAACTGAGACATATTTCAACACGTCTCCCGATCACACGGTTGATCATACTCTGGGTTCCACATGCATGTTTTAGCTGAAGGAAGAATCCCTTAAACCTGGAGAGTTGAGACCCGTGGAATGGGTACCATGCAATATGACTTCAAAGGGTCTTCATTTGCTCACCAAAACTCTCCAATCCTATCACTGCTGCGTTTTTGCCCCTGTACTCACGATTGATTCACTTTCAGAGACATAGCAATCCATAGGTTTTAAGATACTTACTAGTCAGGTACATTATTAGGCGTTTAATATGGGGTTTTGAGTCCATTTCGTTGAGCAAGGAGTAGCTCTTGTCTATTACATATTTGGCTTAAGGAACTTTATCTGTGCTCATTTCAATCTCTGGTTTTATGCAGCACCCCAACTCACCTTTCCCCTGAAGCAAGCATAAGTTGGTTTTCTAAATTTGGGACCATGTTCTGTTTTGAAATTCAGTTCCTGTGTAGCCAAGTTTACATTCCGTGTATTAGTGATATCTTATGATGTTTCTTTTTCTGTGTGACTTATTTCAGTTAGAATCATCATACCTGAATCCACTCATTATGCTGCTATGGGCCTGATGACATAGATGTCATTGCTGAGTGATATTGCATTGTACGTAAGTACCACAACTTCTTTATCCATTTTTCGCTTTATGCGATATTGAACTTGTACCGTAAACGAGGTTCTTGTAAACAGAGCCATCCCAAACTTTGGGGTGGCTGTGTCTTTTTGATTTTAATTTCCCTAAGCTATAGGACCATAAGTGGAAGTGCCCTAGGCTCTGTTGCTTTGTTTTTTAGATGTTTCAGGAAACACCATACACTTCTCCCGAGTGGCTGTTGGCAATTTACATCCCGCCCATCAGCATAACAAGGCTCCCAGTTCTCCATGGCCTGTCCTGCCTTTCTGGATTTTACACTTTTTTCAGATGGCCCTTTTGACGGGGGGGGGAGTGAGACTTCATTGTAGTGCAGATTTCCTTTGCAAGCTTGCTTGGTTGGCCAAAAAGGGCGTATGCGTTTTTTCCTGAATATATTCAGGAAAAAACGCATACACCCTTTTTGGCCAAGTGCATCATTGTCGACCTTCTGCCTCTTTTCCTATGCTTTAAATGCAATTCCAGTCTACCTCCTGAAATCGGTTTCCTGCAATTCTGCCCGGCTTTCAAGTCCTCTTGGCAGCCTTGCTTCAGTATATTTTTGGATGATAGCTGTCATTTATAACTCTGCAGGTTTGTGAATTACAGTGCCCCTGAGCTCCTTTCTTCAACTCGCTTTCTTGTGAGCTGGCCGCAACACCGCAGGATTGCTTCAGGCCCTAATCTGGTTCCGGCATGGCACGCTGAGCCTTTGGTTAATTCCTCTTCCTGGTGGGAAATGAGAGTTAAATTTTCCCGTCCAGACACCTCCAGCTAGTCTCTCATTGGTTCTCCCTATTCCTGTTCATCTTCCGCGGAATTTGCAAACTGGGCCAAACAGGAGGTTAAAGGCACTGACTCTCCAAGTCGGGAGAGTGTTAGTAAAGCATGTGGAATGTTGCACCCGAGTACCAGGGGACGAGAACTGAGACATATTTCAACACGTCTCCCGATCACACGGTTGATCATACTCTGGGTTCCACATGCATGTTTTAGCTGAAGGAAGAATCCCTTAAACCTGGAGAGTTGAGACCCGTGGAATGGGTACCATGCAATATGACTTCAAAGGGTCTTCATTTGCTCACCAAAACTCTCCAATCCTATCACTGCTGCGTTTTTGCCCCTGTACTCACGATTGATTCACTTTCAGAGACATAGCAATCCATAGGTTTTAAGATACTTACTAGTCAGGTACATTATTAGGCGTTTAATATGGGGTTTTGAGTCCATTTCGTTGAGCAAGGAGTAGCTCTTGTCTATTCCATATTTGGCTTAAGGAACTTTATCTGTGCTCATTTCAATCTCTGGTTTTATGCAGCACCCCAACTCACCTTTCCCCTTAAGCAAGCATAAGTTGATTTTCTAAATTTGGGACCATGTTCTGTTTTGAAATTCAGTTCCTGTGTAGCCAAGTTTACATTCCGTGTATTAGTGATATCTTATGATGTTTCTTTTTCTGTGTGACTTATTTCAGTTAGAATCATCATACCTGAATCCACTCATTATGCTGCTATGGGCCTGATGACATAGATGTCATTGCTGAGTGATATTGCATTGTACGTAAGTACCACAACTTCTTTATCCATTTTTCGCTTTATGCGATATTGAACTTGTACCGTAAACGAGTTTCTTGTAAACAGAGCCATCCCAAACTTTGGGGTGGCTGTGTCTTTTTGATTTTAATTTCCCTAAGCTGCAGGACCATAAGTGGAAGTGCCCTAGGCTCTGTTGCTTTGTTTTTTAGATGTTTCAGGAAACACCATACACTTCTCCCGAGTGGCTGTTGGCAATTTACTTCCCGCCCATCACCATAACAAGGCTCCCAGTTCTCCATGGCCTGTCCTGCCTTTCTGGATTTTACACTTTTTTCAGATGGCCCTTTTGACGGGGGGGAAGTGAGACTTCATTGTAGTGCAGATTTCCTTTGCAAGCTTGCTTGGTTGGCCAAAAAGGGCGTATGCGTTTTTTCCTGAATATATTCAGGAAAAAACGCATACGCCCTTTTTGGCCAAGTGCATCATTGTCGACCTTCTGCCTCTTTTCCTATGCTTTAAATGCAATTCCAGTCTACCTCCTGAAATCGGTTTCCTGCAATTCTGCCCGGCTTTCAAGTCCTCTTGGCAGCCTTACTTCAGTATATTTTTGGATGATAGCTGTCATTTATAACTCTGCAGGTTTGTGAATTACAGTGCCCCTGAGCTCCTTTCTTCAACTCGCTTTCTTGGGAGCTGGCCGCAACACCGCAGGATTGCTTCAGGCCCTAATCTGGTTCCGGCATGGCACGCTGAGCCTTTGGTTAATTCCTCTTCCTGGTGGGAAATGAGAGTTAAATTTTCCCGTCCAGACACCTCCAGCTAGTCTCTCATTGGTTCTCCCTATTCCTGTTCATCTTCCGCGGAATTTGCAAACTGGGCCAAACAGGAGGTTAAAGGCACTGACTCTCCAAGTCGGGAGAGTGTTAGTAAAGCATCTGGAATGTTGCACCCGAGTACCAGGGGACGAGAACTGAGACATATTTCAACACGTCTCCCGATCACACGGTTGATCATACTCTGGGTTCCTCATGCATGTTTTAGCTGAAGGAAGAATCCCTTAAACCTGGAGAGTTGAGACCCGTGGAATGGGTACCATGCAATATGACTTCAAAGGGTCTTCATTTGCTCACCAAAACTCTCCAATCCTATCACTGCTGCGTTTTTGCCCCTGTACTCACGATTGATTCACTTTCAGAGACATAGCAATCCATAGGTTTTAAGATACTTACTAGTCAGGTACATTATTAGGCGTTTAATATGGGGTTTTGAGTCCATTTCGTTGAGCAAGGAGTAGCTCTTGTCTATTACATATTTGGCTTAAGGAACTTTATCTGTGCTCATTTCAATCTCTGGTTTTATGCAGCACCCCAACTCACCTTTCCCCTTAAGCAAGCATAAGTTGATTTTCTAAATTTGGGACCATGTTCTGTTTTGAAATTCAGTTCCTGTGTAGCCAAGTTTACATTCCGTGTATTAGTGATATCTTATGATGTTTCTATTTCTGTGTGACTTATTTCAGTTAGAATCATCATACCTGAATCCACTCATTATGCTGCTATGGGCCTGATGACATAGATGTCATTGCTGAGTGATATTGCATTGTACGTAAGTACCACAACTTCTTTATCCATTTTTCGCTTTATGCGATATTGAACTTGTACCGTAAACGAGTTTCTTGTAAACAGAGCCATCCCAAACTTTGGGGTGGCTGTGTCTTTTTGATTTTAATTTCCCTAAGCTATAGGACCATAAGTGGAAGTGCCCTAGGCTCTGTTGCTTTGTTTTTTAGATGTTTCAGGAAACACCATACACTTCTCCCGAGTGGCTGTTGGCAATTTACATCCCGCCCATCAGCATAACAAGGCTCCCAGTTCTCCATGGCCTGTCCTGCCTTTCTGGATTTTACACTTTTTTCAGATGGCCCTTTTGACGGGGGGGGAGTGAGACTTCATTGTAGTGCAGATTTCCTTTGCAAGCTTGCTTGGTTGGCCAAAAAGGGCGTATGCGTTTTTTCCTGAATATATTCAGGAAAAAACGCATACGCCCTTTTTGGCCAAGTGCATCATTGTCGACCTTCTGCCTCTTTTCCTATGCTTTAAATGCAATTCCAGTCTACCTCCTGAAATCGGTTTCCTGCAATTCTGCCCGGCTTTCAAGTCCTCTTGGCAGCCTTACTTCAGTATATTTTTGGATGATAGCTGTCATTTATAACTCTGCAGGTTTGTGAATTACAGTGCCCCTGAGCTCCTTTCTTCAACTCGCTTTCTTGTGAGCTGGCCGCAACACCGCAGGATTGCTTCAGGCCCTAATCTGGTTCCGGCATGGCACGCTGAGCCTTTGGTTAATTCCTCTTCCTGGTGGGAAATGAGAGTTAAATTTTCCCGTCCAGACACCTCCAGCTAGTCTCTCATTGGTTCTCCCTATTCCTGTTCATCTTCCGCGGAATTTGCAAACTGGGCCAAACAGGAGGTTAAAGGCACTGACTCTCCAAGTCGGGAGAGTGTTAGTAAAGCATCTGGAATGTTGCACCCGAGTACCAGGGGACGAGAACTGAGACATATTTCAACACGTCTCCCGATCACATGGTTGATCATACTCTGGGTTCCACATGCATGTTTTAGCTGAAGGAAGAATCCCTTAAACCTGGAGAGTTGAGACCCGTGGAATGGGTACCATGCAATATGACTTCAAAGGGTCTTCATTTGCTCACCAAAACTCTCCAATCCTATCACTGCTGCGTTTTTGCCCCTGTACTCACGATTGATTCACTTTCAGAGACATAGCAATCCATAGGTTTTAAGATACTTACTAGTCAGGTACATTATTAGGCGTTTAATATGGGGTTTTGAGTCCATTTCGTTGAGCAAGGAGTAGCTCTTGTCTATTACATATTTGGCTTAAGGAACTTTATCTGTGCTCATTTCAATCTCTGGTTTTATGCAGCACCCCAACTCACCTTTCCCCTTAAGCAAGCATAAGTTGATTTTCTAAATTTGGGACCATGTTCTGTTTTGAAATTCAGTTCCTGTGTAGCCAAGTTTACATTCCGTGTATTAGTGATATCTTATGATGTTTCTTTTTCTGTGTGACTTATTTCAGTTAGAATCATCATACCTGAATCCACTCATTATGCTGCTATGGGCCTGATGACATAGATGTCATTGCTGAGTGATATTGCATTGTACGTAAGTACCACAACTTCTTTATCCATTTTTCGCTTTATGCGATATTGAACTTGTACCGTAAACGAGTTTCTTGTAAACAGAGCCATCCCAAACTTTGGGGTGGCTGTGTCTTTTTGATTTTAATTTCCCTAAGCTATAGGACCATAAGTGGAAGTGCCCTAGGCTCTGTTGCTTTGTTTTTTAGATGTTTCAGGAAACACCATACACTTCTCCCGAGTGGCTGTTGGCAATTTACATCCCGCCCATCAGCATAACAAGGCTCCCAGTTCTCCATGGCCTGTCCTGCCTTTCTGGATTTTACACTTTTTTCAGATGGCCCTTTTGACGGGGGGGAAGTGAGACTTCATTGTAGTGCAGATTTCCTTTGCAAGCTTGCTTGGTTGGCCAAAAAGGGCGTATGCGTTTTTTCCTGAATATATTCAGGAAAAAACGCATACGCCCTTTTTGGCCAAGTGCATCATTGTCGACCTTCCGCCTCTTTTCCTATGCTTTAAATGCAATTCCAGTCTACCTCCTGAAATCGGTTTCCTGCAATTCTGCCCGGCTTTCAAGTCCTCTTGGCAGCCTTACTTCAGTATATTTTTGGATGATAGCTGTCATTTATAACTCTGCAGGTTTGTGAATTACAGTGCCCCTGAGCTCCTTTCTTCAACTCGCTTTCTTGTGAGCTGGCCGCAACACCGCAGGATTGCTTCAGGCCCTAATCTGGTTCCGGCATGGCACGCTGAGCCTTTGGTTAATTCCTCTTCCTGGTGGGAAATGAGAGTTAAATTTTCCCGTCCAGACACCTCCAGCTAGTCTCTCATTGGTTCTCCCTATTCCTGTTCATCTTCCGCGGAATTTGCAAACTGGGCCAAACAGGAGGTTAAAGGCACTGACTCTCCAAGTCGGGAGAGTGTTAGTAAAGCATCTGGAATGTTGTACCCAAGTACCAGGGGACGAGAACTGAGATATATTTCAACACGTCTCCCGATCACACGGTTGATCATACTCTGGGTTCCACATGCATGTTTTAGCTGAAGGAAGAATCCCTTAAACCTGGAGAGTTGAGACCCGTGGAATGGGTACCATGCAATATGACTTCAAAGGGTCTTCATTTGCTCACCAAAACTCTCCAATCCTATCACTGCTGCGTTTTTGCCCCTGTACTCACGATTGATTCACTTTCAGAGACATAGCAATCCATAGGTTTTAAGATACTTACTAGTCAGGTACATTATTAGGCGTTTAATATGGGGTTTTGAGTCCATTTCGTTGAGCAAGGAGTAGCTCTTGTCTATTACATATTTGGCTTAAGGAACTTTATCTGTGCTCATTTCAATCTCTGGTTTTATGCAGCACCCCAACTCACCTTTCCCCTTAAGCAAGCATAAGTTGGTTTTCTAAATTTGGGACCATGTTCTGTTTTGAAATTCAGTTCCTGTGTAGCCAAGTTTACATTCCGTGTATTAGTGATATCTTATGATGTTTCTTTTTCTGTGTGACTTATTTCAGTTAGAATCATCATACCTGAATCCACTCATTATGCTGCTATGGGCCTGATGACATAGATGTCATTGCTGAGTGATATTGCATTGTACGTAAGTACCACAACTTCTTTATCCATTTTTCGCTTTATGCGATATTGAACTTGTACCGTAAACGAGTTTCTTGTAAACAGAGCCATCCCAAACTTTGGGGTGGCTGTGTCTTTTTGATTTTAATTTCCCTAAGCTATAGGACCATAAGTGGAAGTGCCCTAGGCTCTGTTGCTTTGTTTTTTAGATGTTTCAGGAAACACCATACACTTCTCCCGAGTGGCTGTTGGCAATTTACATCCCGCCCATCAGCATAACAAGGCTCCCAGTTCTCCATGGCCTGTCCTGCCTTTCTGGATTTTACACTTTTTTCAGATGGCCCTTTTGACGGGGGGGGAGTGAGACTTCATTGTAGTGCAGATTTCCTTTGCAAGCTTGCTTGGTTGGCCAAAAAGGGCGTATGCGTTTTTTCCTGAATATATTCAGGAAAAAACGCATACGCCCTTTTTGGCCAAGTGCATCATTGTCGACCTTCCGCCTCTTTTCCTATGCTTTAAATGCAATTCCAGTCTACCTCCTGAAATCGGTTTCCTGCAATTCTGCCCGGCTTTCAAGTCCTCTTGGCAGCCTTACTTCAGTATATTTTTGGATGATAGCTGTCATTTATAACTCTGCAGGTTTGTGAATTACAGTGCCCCTGAACTCCTTTCTTCAACTCGCTTTCTTGGGAGCTGGCCGCAACACCGCAGGATTGCTTCAGGCCCTAATCTGGTTCCGGCATGGCACGCTGAGCCTTTGGTTAATTCCTCTTCCTGGTGGGAAATGAGAGTTAAATTTTCCCGTCCAGACACCTCCAGCTAGTCTCTCATTGGTTCTCCCTATTCCTGTTCATCTTCCGCGGAATTTGCAAACTGGGCCAAACAGGAGGTTAAAGGCACTGACTCTCCAAGTCGGGAGAGTGTTAGTAAAGCATCTGGAATGTTGCACCCGAGTACCAGGGGACGAGAACTGAGACATATTTCAACACGTCTCCCGATCACACGGTTGATCATACTCTGGGTTCCTCATGCATGTTTTAGCTGAAGGAAGAATCCCTTAAACCTGGAGAGTTGAGACCCGTGGAATGGGTACCATGCAATATGACTTCAAAGGGTCTTCATTTGCTCACCAAAACTCTCCAATCCTATCACTGCTGCGTTTTTGCCCCTGTACTCACGATTGATTCACTTTCAGAGACATAGCAATCCATAGGTTTTAAGATACTTACTAGTCAGGTACATTATTAGGCGTTTAATATGGGGTTTTGAGTCCATTTCGTTGAGCAAGGAGTAGCTCTTGTCTATTACATATTTGGCTTAAGGAACTTTATCTGTGCTCATTTCAATCTCTGGTTTTATGCAGCACCCCAACTCACCTTTCCCCTTAAGCAAGCATAAGTTGATTTTCTAAATTTGGGACCATGTTCTGTTTTGAAATTCAGTTCCTGTGTAGCCAAGTTTACATTCCGTGTATTAGTGATATCTTATGATGTTTCTTTTTCTGTGTGACTTATTTCAGTTAGAATCATCATACCTGAATCCACTCATTATGCTGCTATGGGCCTGATGACATAGATGTCATTGCTGAGTGATATTGCATTGTACGTAAGTACCACAACTTCTTTATCCATTTTTCGCTTTATGCGATATTGAACTTGTACCGTAAACGAGTTTCTTGTAAACAGAGCCATCCCAAACTTTGGGGTGGCTGTGTCTTTTTGATTTTAATTTCCCTAAGCTATAGGACCATAAGTGGAAGTGCCCTAGGCTCTGTTGCTTTGTTTTTTAGATGTTTCAGGAAACACCATACACTTCTCCCGAGTGGCTGTTGGCAATTTACATCCCGCCCATCAGCATAACAAGGCTCCCAGTTCTCCATGGCCTGTCCTGCCTTTCTGGATTTTACACTTTTTTCAGATGGCCCTTTTGACGGGGGGGGAGTGAGACTTCATTGTAGTGCAGATTTCCTTTGCAAGCTTGCTTGGTTGGCCAAAAAGGGCGTATGCGTTTTTTCCTGAATATATTCAGGAAAAAACGCATACGCCCTTTTTGGCCAAGTGCATCATTGTCGACCTTCTGCCTCTTTTCCTATGCTTTAAATGCAATTCCAGTCTACCTCCTGAAATCGGTTTCCTGCAATTCTGCCCGGCTTTCAAGTCCTCTTGGCAGCCTTACTTCAGTATATTTTTGGATGATAGCTGTCATTTATAACTCTGCAGGTTTGTGAATTACAGTGCCCCTGAGCTCCTTTCTTCAACTCGCTTTCTTGTGAGCTGGCCGCAACACCGCAGGATTGCTTCAGGCCCTAATCTGGTTCCGGCATGGCACGCTGAGCCTTTGGTTAATTCCTCTTCCTGGTGGGAAATGAGAGTTAAATTTTCCCGTCCAGACACCTCCAGCTAGTCTCTCATTGGTTCTCCCTATTCCTGTTCATCTTCCGCGGAATTTGCAAACTGGGCCAAACAGGAGGTTAAAGGCACTGACTCTCCAAGTCGGGAGAGTGTTAGTAAAGCATCTGGAATGTTGCACCCGAGTACCAGGGGACGAGAACTGAGACATATTTCAACACGTCTCCCGATCACACGGTTGATCATACTCTGGGTTCCACATGCATGTTTTAGCTGAAGGAAGAATCCCTTAAACCTGGAGAGTTGAGACCCGTGGAATGGGTACCATGCAATATGACTTCAAAGGGTCTTCATTTGCTCACCAAAACTCTCCAATCCTATCACTGCTGCGTTTTTGCCCCTGTACTCACGATTGATTCACTTTCAGAGACATAGCAATCCATAGGTTTTAAGATACTTACTAGTCAGGTACATTATTAGGCGTTTAATATGGGGTTTTGAGTCCATTTCGTTGAGCAAGGAGTAGCTCTTGTCTATTACATATTTGGCTTAAGGAACTTTATCTGTGCTCATTTCAATCTCTGGTTTTATGCAGCACCCCAACTCACCTTTCCCCTTAAGCAAGCATAAATTGATTTTCTAAATTTGGGACCATGTTCTGTTTTGAAATTCAGTTCCTGTGTAGCCAAGTTTACATTCCGTGTATTAGTGATATCTTATGATGTTTCTTTTTCTGTGTGACTTATTTCAGTTAGAATCATCATACCTGAATCCACTCATTATGCTGCTATGGGCCTGATGACATAGATGTCATTGCTGAGTGATATTGCATTGTACGTAAGTACCACAACTTCTTTATCCATTTTTCGCTTTATGCGATATTGAACTTGTACCGTAAACGATTTTCTTGTAAACAGAGCCATCCCAAACTTTGGGGTGGCTGTGTCTTTTTGATTTTAATTTCCCTAAGCTATAGGACCATAAGTGGAAGTGCCCTAGGCTCTGTTGCTTTGTTTTTTAGATGTTTCAGGAAACACCATACACTTCTCCCGAGTGGCTGTTGGCAATTTACATCCCGCCCATCAGCATAACAAGGCTCCCAGTTCTCCATGGCCTGTCCTGCCTTTCTGGATTTTACACTTTTTTCAGATGGCCCTTTTGACGGGGGGGAAGTGAGACTTCATTGTAGTGCAGATTTCCTTTGCAAGCTTGCTTGGTTGGCCAAAAAGGGCGTATGCGTTTTTTCCTGAATATATTCAGGAAAAAACGCATACGCCCTTTTTGGCCAAGTGCATCATTGTCGACCTTCCGCCTCTTTTCCTATGCTTTAAATGCAATTCCAGTCTACCTCCTGAAATCGGTTTCCTGCAATTCTGCCCGGCTTTCAAGTCCTCTTGGCAGCCTTACTTCAGTATATTTTTGGATGATAGCTGTCATTTATAACTCTGCAGGTTTGTGAATTACAGTGCCCCTGAGCTCCTTTCTTCAACTCGCTTTCTTGTGAGCTGGCCGCAACACCGCAGGATTGCTTCAGGCCCTAATCTGGTTCCGGCATGGCACGCTGAGCCTTTGGTTAATTCCTCTTCCTGGTGGGAAATGAGAGTTAAATTTTCCCGTCCAGACACCTCCAGCTAGTCTCTCATTGGTTCTCCCTATTCCTGTTCATCTTCCGCGGAATTTGCAAACTGGGCCAAACAGGAGGTTAAAGGCACTGACTCTCCAAGTCGGGAGAGTGTTAGTAAAGCATCTGGAATGTTGTACCCAAGTACCAGGGGACGAGAACTGAGATATATTTCAACACGTCTCCCGATCACACGGTTGATCATACTCTGGGTTCCACATGCATGTTTTAGCTGAAGGAAGAATCCCTTAAACCTGGAGAGTTGAGACCCGTGGAATGGGTACCATGCAATATGACTTCAAAGGGTCTTCATTTGCTCACCAAAACTCTCCAATCCTATCACTGCTGCGTTTTTGCCCCTGTACTCACGATTGATTCACTTTCAGAGACATAGCAATCCATAGGTTTTAAGATACTTACTAGTCAGGTACATTATTAGGCGTTTAATATGGGGTTTTGAGTCCATTTCGTTGAGCAAGGAGTAGCTCTTGTCTATTACATATTTGGCTTAAGGAACTTTATCTGTGCTCATTTCAATCTCTGGTTTTATGCAGCACCCCAACTCACCTTTCCCCTTAAGCAAGCATAAGTTGGTTTTCTAAATTTGGGACCATGTTCTGTTTTGAAATTCAGTTCCTGTGTAGCCAAGTTTACATTCCGTGTATTAGGGATATCTTATGATGTTTCTTTTTCTGTGTGACTTATTTCAGTTAGAATCATCATACCTGAATCCACTCATTATGCTGCTATGGGCCTGATGACATAGATGTCATTGCTGAGTGATATTGCATTGTACGTAAGTACCACAACTTCTTTATCCATTTTTCGCTTTATGCGATATTGAACTTGTACCGTAAACGAGTTTCTTGTAAACAGAGCCATCCCAAACTTTGGGGTGGCTGTGTCTTTTTGATTTTAATTTCCCTAAGCTATAGGACCATAAGTGGAAGTGCCCTAGGCTCTGTTGCTTTGTTTTTTAGATGTTTCAGGAAACACCATACACTTCTCCCGAGTGGCTGTTGGCAATTTACATCCCGCCCATCAGCATAACAAGGCTCCCAGTTCTCCATGGCCTGTCCTGCCTTTCTGGATTTTACACTTTTTTCAGATGGCCCTTTTGACGGGGGGGGAGTGAGACTTCATTGTAGTGCAGATTTCCTTTGCAAGCTTGCTTGGTTGGCCAAAAAGGGCGTATGCGTTTTTTCCTGAATATATTCAGGAAAAAACGCATACGCCCTTTTTGGCCAAGTGCATCATTGTCGACCTTCTGCCTCTTTTCCTATGCTTTAAATGCAATTCCAGTCTACCTCCTGAAATCGGTTTCCTGCAATTCTGCCCGGCTTTCAAGTCCTCTTGGCAGCCTTACTTCAGTATATTTTTGGATGATAGCTGTCATTTATAACTCTGCAGGTTTGTGAATTACAGTGCCCCTGAACTCCTTTCTTCAACTCGCTTTCTTGGGAGCTGGCCGCAACACCGCAGGATTGCTTCAGGCCCTAATCTGGTTCCGGCATGGCACGCTGAGCCTTTGGTTAATTCCTCTTCCTGGTGGGAAATGAGAGTTAAATTTTCCCGTCCAGACACCTCCAGCTAGTCTCTCATTGGTTCTCCCTATTCCTGTTCATCTTCCGCGGAATTTGCAAACTGGGCCAAACAGGAGGTTAAAGGCACTGACTCTCCAAGTCGGGAGAGTGTTAGTAAAGCATCTGGAATGTTGCACCCGAGTACCAGGGGACGAGAACTGAGACATATTTCAACACGTCTCCCGATCACACGGTTGATCATACTCTGGGTTCCTCATGCATGTTTTAGCTGAAGGAAGAATCCCTTAAACCTGGAGAGTTGAGACCCGTGGAATGGGTACCATGCAATATGACTTCAAAGGGTCTTCATTTGCTCACCAAAACTCTCCAATCCTATCACTGCTGCGTTTTTGCCCCTGTACTCACGATTGATTCACTTTCAGAGACATAGCAATCCATAGGTTTTAAGATACTTACTAGTCAGGTACATTATTAGGCGTTTAATATGGGGTTTTGAGTCCATTTCGTTGAGCAAGGAGTAGCTCTTGTCTATTACATATTTGGCTTAAGGAACTTTATCTGTGCTCATTTCAATCTCTGGTTTTATGCAGCACCCCAACTCACCTTTCCCCTTAAGCAAGCATAAGTTGATTTTCTAAATTTGGGACCATGTTCTGTTTTGAAATTCAGTTCCTGTGTAGCCAAGTTTACATTCCGTGTATTAGTGATATCTTATGATGTTTCTTTTTCTGTGTGACTTATTTCAGTTAGAATCATCATACCTGAATCCACTCATTATGCTGCTATGGGCCTGATGACATAGATGTCATTGCTGAGTGATATTGCATTGTACGTAAGTACCACAACTTCTTTATCCATTTTTCGCTTTATGCGATATTGAACTTGTACCGTAAACGAGTTTCTTGTAAACAGAGCCATCCCAAACTTTGGGGTGGCTGTGTCTTTTTGATTTTAATTTCCCTAAGCTGCAGGACCATAAGTGGAAGTGCCCTAGGCTCTGTTGCTTTGTTTTTTAGATGTTTCAGGAAACACCATACACTTCTCCCGAGTGGCTGTTGGCAATTTACATCCCGCCCATCAGCATAACAAGGCTCCCAGTTCTCCATGGCCTGTCCTGCCTTTCTGGATTTTACACTTTTTTCAGATGGCCCTTTTGACGGGGGGGAAGTGAGACTTCATTGTAGTGCAGATTTCCTTTGCAAGCTTGCTTGGTTGGCCAAAAAGGGCGTATGCGTTTTTTCCTGAATATATTCAGGAAAAAACGCATACGCCCTTTTTGGCCAAGTGCATCATTGTCGACCTTCTGCCTCTTTTCCTATGCTTTAAATGCAATTCCAGTCTACCTCCTGAAATCGGTTTCCTGCAATTCTGCCCGGCTTTCAAGTCCTCTTGGCAGCCTTACTTCAGTATATTTTTGGATGATAGCTGTCATTTATAACTCTGCAGGTTTGTGAATTACAGTGCCCCTGAGCTCCTTTCTTCAACTCGCTTTCTTGGGAGCTGGCCGCAACACCGCAGGATTGCTTCAGGCCCTAATCTGGTTCCGGCATGGCACGCTGAGCCTTTGGTTAATTCCTCTTCCTGGTGGGAAATGAGAGTTAAATTTTCCCGTCCAGACACCTCCAGCTAGTCTCTCATTGGTTCTCCCTATTCCTGTTCATCTTCCGCGGAATTTGCAAACTGGGCCAAACAGGAGGTTAAAGGCACTGACTCTCCAAGTCGGGAGAGTGTTAGTAAAGCATCTGGAATGTTGCACCCGAGTACCAGGGGACGAGAACTGAGACATATTTCAACATGTCTCCCGATCACACGGTTGATCATACTCTGGGTTCCTCATGCATGTTTTAGCTGAAGGAAGAATCCCTTAAACCTGGAGAGTTGAGACCCGTGGAATGGGTACCATGCAATATGACTTCAAAGGGTCTTCATTTGCTCACCAAAACTCTCCAATCCTATCACTGCTGCGTTTTTGCCCCTGTACTCACGATTGATTCACTTTCAGAGACATAGCAATCCATAGGTTTTAAGATACTTACTAGTCAGGTACATTATTAGGCGTTTAATATGGGGTTTTGAGTCCATTTCATTGAGCAAGGAGTAGCTCTTGTCTATTACATATTTGGCTTAAGGAACTTTATCTGTGCTCATTTCAATCTCTGGTTTTATGCAGCACCCCAACTCACCTTTCCCCTTAAGCAAGCATAAGTTGATTTTCTAAATTTGGGACCATGTTCTGTTTTGAAATTCAGTTCCTGTGTAGCCAAGTTTACATTCCGTGTATTAGTGATATCTTATGATGTTTCTTTTTCTGTGTGACTTATTTCAGTTAGAATCATCATACCTGAATCCACTCATTATGCTGCTATGGGCCTGATGACATAGATGTCATTGCTGAGTGATATTGCATTGTACGTAAGTACCACAACTTCTTTATCCATTTTTCGCTTTATGCGATATTGAACTTGTACCGTAAACGAGTTTCTTGTAAACAGAGCCATCCCAAACTTTGGGGTGGCTGTGTCTTTTTGATTTTAATTTCCCTAAGCTATAGGACCATAAGTGGAAGTGCCCTAGGCTCTGTTGCTTTGTTTTTTAGATGTTTCAGGAAACACCATACACTTCTCCCGAGTGGCTGTTGGCAATTTACATCCCGCCCATCAGCATAACAAGGCTCCCAGTTCTCCATGGCCTGTCCTGCCTTTCTGGATTTTACACTTTTTTCAGATGGCCCTTTTGACGGGGGGGGAGTGAGACTTCATTGTAGTGCAGATTTCCTTTGCAAGCTTGCTTGGTTGGCCAAAAAGGGCGTATGCGTTTTTTCCTGAATATATTCAGGAAAAAACGCATACGCCCTTTTTGGCCAAGTGCATCATTGTCGACCTTCTGCCTCTTTTCCTATGCTTTAAATGCAATTCCAGTCTACCTCCTGAAATCGGTTTCCTGCAATTCTGCCCGGCTTTCAAGTCCTCTTGGCAGCCTTACTTCAGTATATTTTTGGATGATAGCTGTCATTTATAACTCTGCAGGTTTGTGAATTACAGTGCCCCTGAGCTCCTTTCTTCAACTCGCTTTCTTGTGAGCTGGCCGCAACACCGCAGGATTGCTTCAGGCCCTAATCTGGTTCCGGCATGGCACGCTGAGCCTTTGGTTAATTCCTCTTCCTGGTGGGAAATGAGAGTTAAATTTTCCCGTCCAGACACCTCCAGCTAGTCTCTCATTGGTTCTCCCTATTCCTGTTCATCTTCCGCGGAATTTGCAAACTGGGCCAAACAGGAGGTTAAAGGCACTGACTCTCCAAGTCGGGAGAGTGTTAGTAAAGCATCTGGAATGTTGCACCCGAGTACCAGGGGACGAGAACTGAGACATATTTCAACACGTCTCCCGATCACACGGTTGATCATACTCTGGGTTCCACATGCATGTTTTAGCTGAAGGAAGAATCCCTTAAACCTGGAGAGTTGAGACCCGTGGAATGGGTACCATGCAATATGACTTCAAAGGGTCTTCATTTGCTCACCAAAACTCTCCAATCCTATCACTGCTGCGTTTTTGCCCCTGTACTCACGATTGATTCACTTTCAGAGACATAGCAATCCATAGGTTTTAAGATACTTACTAGTCAGGTACATTATTAGGCGTTTAATATGGGGTTTTGAGTCCATTTCGTTGAGCAAGGAGTAGCTCTTGTCTATTACATATTTGGCTTAAGGAACTTTATCTGTGCTCATTTCAATCTCTGGTTTTATGCAGCACCCCAACTCACCTTTCCCCTTAAGCAAGCATAAGTTGGTTTTCTAAATTTGGGACCATGTTCTGTTTTGAAATTCAGTTCCTGTGTAGCCAAGTTTACATTCCGTGTATTAGGGATATCTTATGATGTTTCTTTTTCTGTGTGACTTATTTCAGTTAGAATCATCATACCTGAATCCACTCATTATGCTGCTATGGGCCTGATGACATAGATGTCATTGCTGAGTGATATTGCATTGTACGTAAGTACCACAACTTCTTTATCCATTTTTCGCTTTATGCGATATTGAACTTGTACCGTAAACGAGTTTCTTGTAAACAGAGCCATCCCAAACTTTGGGGTGGCTGTGTCTTTTTGATTTTAATTTCCCTAAGCTATAGGACCATAAGTGGAAGTGCCCTAGGCTCTGTTGCTTTGTTTTTTAGATGTTTCAGGAAACACCATACACTTCTCCCGAGTGGCTGTTGGCAATTTACATCCCGCCCATCAGCATAACAAGGCTCCCAGTTCTCCATGGCCTGTCCTGCCTTTCTGGATTTTACACTTTTTTCAGATGGCCCTTTTGACGGGGGGGGAGTGAGACTTCATTGTAGTGCAGATTTCCTTTGCAAGCTTGCTTGGTTGGCCAAAAAGGGCGTATGCGTTTTTTCCTGAATATATTCAGGAAAAAACGCATACGCCCTTTTTGGCCAAGTGCATCATTGTCGACCTTCCGCCTCTTTTCCTATGCTTTAAATGCAATTCCAGTCTACCTCCTGAAATCGGTTTCCTGCAATTCTGCCCGGCTTTCAAGTCCTCTTGGCAGCCTTACTTCAGTATATTTTTGGATGATAGCTGTCATTTATAACTCTGCAGGTTTGTGAATTACAGTGCCCCTGAACTCCTTTCTTCAACTCGCTTTCTTGGGAGCTGGCCGCAACACCGCAGGATTGCTTCAGGCCCTAATCTGGTTCCGGCATGGCACGCTGAGCCTTTGGTTAATTCCTCTTCCTGGTGGGAAATGAGAGTTAAATTTTCCCGTCCAGACACCTCCAGCTAGTCTCTCATTGGTTCTCCCTATTCCTGTTCATCTTCCGCGGAATTTGCAAACTGGGCCAAACAGGAGGTTAAAGGCACTGACTCTCCAAGTCGGGAGAGTGTTAGTAAAGCATCTGGAATGTTGCACCCGAGTACCAGGGGACGAGAACTGAGACATATTTCAACACGTCTCCCGATCACACGGTTGATCATACTCTGGGTTCCTCATGCATGTTTTAGCTGAAGGAAGAATCCCTTAAACCTGGAGAGTTGAGACCCGTGGAATGGGTACCATGCAATATGACTTCAAAGGGTCTTCATTTGCTCACCAAAACTCTCCAATCCTATCACTGCTGCGTTTTTGCCCCTGTACTCACGATTGATTCACTTTCAGAGACATAGCAATCCATAGGTTTTAAGATACTTACTAGTCAGGTACATTATTAGGCGTTTAATATGGGGTTTTGAGTCCATTTCGTTGAGCAAGGAGTAGCTCTTGTCTATTACATATTTGGCTTAAGGAACTTTATCTGTGCTCATTTCAATCTCTGGTTTTATGCAGCACCCCAACTCACCTTTCCCCTTAAGCAAGCATAAGTTGATTTTCTAAATTTGGGACCATGTTCTGTTTTGAAATTCAGTTCCTGTGTAGCCAAGTTTACATTCCGTGTATTAGTGATATCTTATGATGTTTCTTTTTCTGTGTGACTTATTTCAGTTAGAATCATCATACCTGAATCCACTCATTATGCTGCTATGGGCCTGATGACATAGATGTCATTGCTGAGTGATATTGCATTGTACGTAAGTACCACAACTTCTTTATCCATTTTTCGCTTTATGCGATATTGAACTTGTACCGTAAACGAGTTTCTTGTAAACAGAGCCATCCCAAACTTTGGGGTGGCTGTGTCTTTTTGATTTTAATTTCCCTAAGCTGCAGGACCATAAGTGGAAGTGCCCTAGGCTCTGTTGCTTTGTTTTTTAGATGTTTCAGGAAACACCATACACTTCTCCCGAGTGGCTGTTGGCAATTTACATCCCGCCCATCAGCATAACAAGGCTCCCAGTTCTCCATGGCCTGTCCTGCCTTTCTGGATTTTACACTTTTTTCAGATGGCCCTTTTGACCCGGGGGAAGTGAGACTTCATTGTAGTGCAGATTTCCTTTGCAAGCTTGCTTGGTTGGCCAAAAAGGGCGTATGCGTTTTTTCCTGAATATATTCAGGAAAAAACGCATACGCCCTTTTTGGCCAAGTGCATCATTGTCGACCTTCTGCCTCTTTTCCTATGCTTTAAATGCAATTCCAGTCTACCTCCTGAAATCGGTTTCCTGCAATTCTGCCCGGCATTCAAGTCCTCTTGGCAGCCTTACTTCAGTATATTTTTGGATGATAGCTGTCATTTATAACTCTGCAGGTTTGTGAATTACAGTGCCCCTGAGCTCCTTTCTTCAACTCGCTTTCTTGGGAGCTGGCCGCAACACCGCAGGATTGCTTCAGGCCCTAATCTGGTTCCGGCATGGCACGCTGAGCCTTTGGTTAATTCCTCTTCCTGGTGGGAAATGAGAGTTAAATTTTCCCGTCGAGACACCTCCAGCTAGTCTCTCATTGGTTCTCCCTATTCCTGTTCATCTTCCGCGGAATTTGCAAACTGGGCCAAACAGGAGGTTAAAGGCACTGACTCTCCAAGTCGGGAGAGTGTTAGTAAACCATCTGGAATGTTGCACCCAAGTACCAGGGGACGAGAACTGAGACATATTTCAACACGTCTCCCGATCACACGGTTGATCATACTCTGGGTTCCTCATGCATGTTTTAGCTGAAGGAAGAATCCCTTAAACCTGGAGAGTTGAGACCCGTGGAATGGGTACCATGCAATATGACTTCAAAGGGTCTTCATTTGCTCACCAAAACTCTCCAATCCTATCACTGCTGCGTTTTTGCCCCTGTACTCACGATTGATTCACTTTCAGAGACATAGCAATCCATAGGTTTTAAGATACTTACTAGTCAGGTACATTATTAGGCGTTTAATATGGGGTTTTGAGTCCATTTCGTTGAGCAAGGAGTAGCTCTTGTCTATTACATATTTGGCTTAAGGAACTTTATCTGTGCTCATTTCAATCTCTGGTTTTATGCAGCACCCCAACTCACCTTTCCCCTTAAGCAAGCATAAGTTGATTTTCTAAATTTGGGACCATGTTCTGTTTTGAAATTCAGTTCCTGTGTAGCCAAGTTTACATTCCGTGTATTAGTGATATCTTATGATGTTTCTTTTTCTGTGTGACTTATTTCAGTTAGAATCATCATACCTGAATCCACTCATTATGCTGCTATGGGCCTGATGACATAGATGTCATTGCTGAGTGATATTGCATTGTACGTAAGTACCACAACTTCTTTATCCATTTTTCGCTTTATGCGATATTGAACTTGTACCGTAAACGAGTTTCTTGTAAACAGAGCCATCCCAAACTTTGGGGTGGCTGTGTCTTTTTGATTTTAATTTCCCTAAGCTGCAGGACCATAAGTGGAAGTGCCCTAGGCTCTGTTGCTTTGTTTTTTAGATGTTTCAGGAAACACCATACACTTCTCCCGAGTGGCTGTTGGCAATTTACATCCCGCCCATCAGCATAACAAGGCTCCCAGTTCTCCATGGCCTGTCCTGCCTTTCTGGATTTTACACTTTTTTCAGATGGCCCTTTTGACCCGGGGGAAGTGAGACTTCATTGTAGTGCAGATTTCCTTTGCAAGCTTGCTTGGTTGGCCAAAAAGGGCGTATGCGTTTTTTCCTGAATATATTCAGGAAAAAACGCATACGCCCTTTTTGGCCAAGTGCATCATTGTCGACCTTCTGCCTCTTTTCCTATGCTTTAAATGCAATTCCAGTCTACCTCCTGAAATCGGTTTCCTGCAATTCTGCCCGGCATTCAAGTCCTCTTGGCAGCCTTACTTCAGTATATTTTTGGATGATAGCTGTCATTTATAACTCTGCAGGTTTGTGAATTACAGTGCCCCTGAGCTCCTTTCTTCAACTCGCTTTCTTGGGAGCTGGCCGCAACACCGCAGGATTGCTTCAGGCCCTAATCTGGTTCCGGCATGGCACGCTGAGCCTTTGGTTAATTCCTCTTCCTGGTGGGAAATGAGAGTTAAATTTTCCCGTCCAGACACCTCCAGCTAGTCTCTCATTGGTTCTCCCTATTCCTGTTCATCTTCCGCGGAATTTGCAAACTGGGCCAAACAGGAGGTTAAAGGCACTGACTCTCCAAGTCGGGAGAGTGTTAGTAAACCATCTGGAATGTTGCACCCAAGTACCAGGGGACGAGAACTGAGACATATTTCAACACGTCTCCCGATCACACGGTTGATCATACTCTGGGTTCCTCATGCATGTTTTAGCTGAAGGAAGAATCCCTTAAACCTGGAGAGTTGAGACCCGTGGAATGGGTACCATGCAATATGACTTCAAAGGGTCTTCATTTGCTCACCAAAACTCTCCAATCCTATCACTGCTGCGTTTTTGCCCCTGTACTCACGATTGATTCACTTTCAGAGACATAGCAATCCATAGGTTTTAAGATACTTACTAGTCAGGTACATTATTAGGCGTTTAATATGGGGTTTTGAGTCCATTTCGTTGAGCAAGGAGTAGCTCTTGTCTATTACATATTTGGCTTAAGGAACTTTATCTGTGCTCATTTCAATCTCTGGTTTTATGCAGCACCCCAACTCACCTTTCCCCTTAAGCAAGCATAAGTTGATTTTCTAAATTTGGGACCATGTTCTGTTTTGAAATTCAGTTCCTGTGTAGCCAAGTTTACATTCCGTGTATTAGTGATATCTTATGATGTTTCTTTTTCTGTGTGACTTATTTCAGTTAGAATCATCATACCTGAATCCACTCATTATGCTGCTATGGGCCTGATGACATAGATGTCATTGCTGAGTGATATTGCATTGTACGTAAGTACCACAATTTCTTTATCCATTTTTCGCTTTATGCGATATTGAACTTGTACCGTAAACGAGTTTCTTGTAAACAGAGCCATCCCAAACTTTGGGGTGGCTGTGTCTTTTTGATTTTAATTTCCCTAAGCTGCAGGACCATAAGTGGAAGTGCCCTAGGCTCTGTTGCTTTGTTTTTTAGATGTTTCAGGAAACACCATACACTTCTCCCGAGTGGCTGTTGGCAATTTACATCCCGCCCATCAGCATAACAAGGCTCCCAGTTCTCCATGGCCTGTCCTGCCTTTCTGGATTTTACACTTTTTTCAGATGGCCCTTTTGACGGGGGGGAAGTGAGACTTCATTGTAGTGCAGATTTCCTTTGCAAGCTTGCTTGGTTGGCCAAAAAGGGCGTATGCGTTTTTTCCTGAATATATTCAGGAAAAAACGCATACGCCCTTTTTGGCCAAGTGCATCATTGTCGACCTTCTGCCTCTTTTCCTATGCTTTAAATGCAATTCCAGTCTACCTCCTGAAATCGGTTTCCTGCAATTCTGCCCGGCTTTCAAGTCCTCTTGGCAGCCTTACTTCAGTATATTTTTGGATGATAGCTGTCATTTATAACTCTGCAGGTTTGTGAATTACAGTGCCCCTGAGCTCCTTTCTTCAACTCGCTTTCTTGTGAGCTGGCCGCAACACCGCAGGATTGCTTCAGGCCCTAATCTGGTTCCGGCATGGCACGCTGAGCCTTTGGTTAATTCCTCTTCCTGGTGGGAAATGAGTGTTAAATTTTCCCGTCCAGACACCTCCAGCTAGTCTCTCATTGGTTCTCCCTATTCCTGTTCATCTTCCGCAGAATTTGCAAACTGGGCCAAACAGGAGGTTAAAGGCACTGACTCTCCAAGTCGGGAGAGTGTTAGTAAAGCATCTGGAATGTTGCACCCGAGTACCAGGGGACGAGAACTGAGACATATTTCAACACGTCTCCCGATCACATGGTTGATCATACTCTGGGTTCCTCATGCATGTTTTAGCTGAAGGAAGAATCCCTTAAACCTGGAGAGTTGAGACCCGTGGAATGGGTACCATGCAATATGACTTCAAAGGGTCTTCATTTGCTCACCAAAACTCTCCAATCCTATCACTGCTGCGTTTTTGCCCCTGTACTCACGATTGATTCACTTTCAGAGACATAGCAATCCATAGGTTTTAAGATACTTACTAGTCAGGTACATTATTAGGCGTTTAATATGGGGTTTTGAGTCCATTTCGTTGAGCAAGGAGTAGCTCTTGTCTATTACATATTTGGCTTAAGGAACTTTATCTGTGCTCATTTCAATCTCTGGTTTTATGCAGCACCCCAACTCACCTTTCCCCTTAAGCAAGCATAAGTTGATTTTCTAAATTTGGGACCATGTTCTGTTTTGAAATTCAGTTCCTGTGTAGCCAAGTTTACATTCCGTGTATTAGTGATATCTTATGATGTTTCTTTTTCTGTGTGACTTATTTCAGTTAGAATCATCATACCTGAATCCACTCATTATGCTGCTATGGGCCTGATGACATAGATGTCATTGCTGCGTGATATTGCATTGTACGTAAGTACCACAACTTCTTTATCCATTTTTCGCTTTATGCGATATTGAACTTGTACCGTAAACGAGTTTCTTGTAAACAGAGCCATCCCAAACTTTGGGGTGGCTGTGTCTTTTTGATTTTAATTTCCCTAAGCTGCAGGACCATAAGTGGAAGTGCCCTAGGCTCTGTTGCTTTGTTTTTTAGATGTTTCAGGAAACACCATACACTTCTCCCGAGTGGCTGTTGGCAATTTACATCCCGCCCATCAGCATAACAAGGCTCCCAGTTCTCCATGGCCTGTCCTGCCTTTCTGGATTTTACACTTTTTTCAGATGGCCCTTTTGACGGGGGGGAAGTGAGACTTCATTGTAGTGCAGATTTCCTTTGCAAGCTTGCTTGGTTGGCCAAAAAGGGCGTATGCGTTTTTTCCTGAATATATTCAGGAAAAAACGCATACGCCCTTTTTGGCCAAGTGCATCATTGTCGACCTTCTGCCTCTTTTCCTATGCTTTAAATGCAATTCCAGTCTACCTCCTGAAATCGGTTTCCTGCAATTCTGCCCGGCTTTCAAGTCCTCTTGGCAGCCTTACTTCAGTATATTTTTGGATGATAGCTGTCATTTATAACTCTGCAGGTTTGTGAATTACAGTGCCCCTGAGCTCCTTTCTTCAACTCGCTTTCTTGTGAGCTGGCCGCAACACCGCAGGATTGCTTCAGGCCCTAATCTGGTTCCGGCATGGCACGCTGAGCCTTTGGTTAATTCCTCTTCCTGGTGGGAAATGAGAGTTAAATTTTCCCGTCCAGACACCTCCAGCTAGTCTCTCATTGGTTCTCCCTATTCCTGTTCATCTTCCGCGGAATTTGCAAACTGGGCCAAACAGGAGGTTAAAGGCACTGACTCTCCAAGTCGGGAGAGTGTTAGTAAAGCATCTGGAATGTTGCACCCGAGTACCAGGGGACGAGAACTGAGATATATTTCAACACGTCTCCCGATCACACGGTTGATCATACTCTGGGTTCCACATGCATGTTTTAGCTGAAGGAAGAATCCCTTAAACCTGGAGAGTTGAGACCCGTGGAATGGGTACCATGCAATATGACTTCAAAGGGTCTTCATTTGCTCACCAAAACTCTCCAATCCTATCACTGCTGCGTTTTTGCCCCTGTACTCACGATTGATTCACTTTCAGAGACATAGCAATCCATAGGTTTTAAGATACTTACTAGTCAGGTACATTATTAGGCGTTTAATATGGGGTTTTGAGTCCATTTCGTTGAGCAAGGAGTAGCTCTTGTCTATTACATATTTGGCTTAAGGAACTTTATCTGTGCTCATTTCAATCTCTGGTTTTATGCAGCACCCCAACTCACCTTTCCCCTTAAGCAAGCATAAGTTGGTTTTCTAAATTTGGGACCATGTTCTGTTTTGAAATTCAGTTCCTGTGTAGCCAAGTTTACATTCCGTGTATTAGTGATATCTTATGATGTTTCTTTTTCTGTGTGACTTATTTCAGTTAGAATCATCATACCTGAATCCACTCATTATGCTGCTATGGGCCTGATGACATAGATGTCATTGTTGAGTGATATTGCATTGTACGTAAGTACCACAACTTCTTTATCCATTTTTCGCTTTATGCGATATTGAACTTGTACCGTAAACGAGTTTCTTGTAAACAGAGCCATCCCAAACTTTGGGGTGGCTGTGTCTTTTTGATTTTAATTTCCCTAAGCTATAGGACCATAAGTGGAAGTGCCCTAGGCTCTGTTGCTTTGTTTTTTAGATGTTTCAGGAAACACCATACACTTCTCCCGAGTGGCTGTTGGCAATTTACATCCCGCCCATCAGCATAACAAGGCTCCCAGTTCTCCATGGCCTGTCCTGCCTTTCTGGATTTTACACTTTTTTCAGATGGCCCTTTTGACGGGGGGGAAGTGAGACTTCATTGTAGTGCAGATTTCCTTTGCAAGCTTGCTTGGTTGGCCAAAAAGGGCGTATGCGTTTTTTCCTGAATATATTCAGGAAAAAACGCATACGCCCTTTTTGGCCAAGTGCATCATTGTCGACCTTCTGCCTCTTTTCCTATGCTTTAAATGCAATTCCAGTCTACCTCCTGAAATCGGTTTCCTGCAATTCTGCCCGGCTTTCAAGTCCTCTTGGCAGCCTTACTTCAGTATATTTTTGGATGATAGCTGTCATTTATAACTCTGCAGGTTTGTGAATTACAGTGCCCCTGAGCTCCTTTCTTCAACTCGCTTTCTTGTGAGCTGGCCGCAACACCGCAGGATTGCTTCAGGCCCTAATCTGGTTCCGGCATGGCACGCTGAGCCTTTGGTTAATTCCTCTTCCTGGTGGGAAATGAGAGTTAAATTTTCCCGTCCAGACACCTCCAGCTAGTCTCTCATTGGTTCTCCCTATTCCTGTTCATCTTCCGCGGAATTTGCAAACTGGGCCAAACAGGAGGTTAAAGGCACTGACTCTCCAAGTCGGGAGAGTGTTAGTAAAGCATCTGGAATGTTGCACCCGAGTACCAGGGGACGAGAACTGAGACATATTTCAACACGTCTCCCGATCACACGGTTGATCATACTCTGGGTTCCACATGCATGTTTTAGCTGAAGGAAGAATCCCTTAAACCTGGAGAGTTGAGACCCGTGGAATGGGTACCATGCAATATGACTTCAAAGGGTCTTCATTTGCTCACCAAAACTCTCCAATCCTATCACTGCTGCGTTTTTGCCCCTGTACTCACGATTGATTCACTTTCAGAGACATAGCAATCCATAGGTTTTAAGATACTTACTAGTCAGGTACATTATTAGGCGTTTAATATGGGGTTTTGAGTCCATTTCGTTGAGCAAGGAGTAGCTCTTGTCTATTACATATTTGGCTTAAGGAACTTTATCTGTGCTCATTTCAATCTCTGGTTTTATGCAGCACCCCAACTCACCTTTCCCCTTAAGCAAGCATAAGTTGATTTTCTAAATTTGGGACCATGTTCTGTTTTGAAATTCAGTTCCTGTGTAGCCAAGTTTACATTCCGTGTATTAGTGATATCTTATGATGTTTCTTTTTCTGTGTGACTTATTTCAGTTAGAATCATCATACCTGAATCCACTCATTATGCTGCTATGGGCCTGATGACATAGATGTCATTGCTGAGTGATATTGCATTGTACGTAAGTACCACAACTTCTTTATCCATTTTTCGCTTTATGCGATATTGAACTTGTACCGTAAACGAGTTTCTTGTAAACAGAGCCATCCCAAACTTTGGGGTGGCTGTGTCTTTTTGATTTTAATTTCCCTAAGCTGCAGGACCATAAGTGGAAGTGCCCTAGGCTCTGTTGCTTTGTTTTTTAGATGTTTCAGGAAACACCATACACTTCTCCCGAGTGGCTGTTGGCAATTTACATCCCGCCCATCAGCATAACAAGGCTCCCAGTTCTCCATGGCCTGTCCTGCCTTTCTGGATTTTACACTTTTTTCAGATGGCCCTTTTGACGGGGGGGAAGTGAGACTTCATTGTAGTGCAGATTTCCTTTGCAAGCTTGCTTGGTTGGCCAAAAAGGGCGTATGCGTTTTTTCCTGAATATATTCAGGAAAAAACGCATACGCCCTTTTTGGCCAAGTGCATCATTGTCGACCTTCTGCCTCTTTTCCTATGCTTTAAATGCAATTCCAGTCTACCTCCTGAAATCGGTTTCCTGCAATTCTGCCCGGCTTTCAAGTCCTCTTGGCAGCCTTACTTCAGTATATTTTTGGATGATAGCTGTCATTTATAACTCTGCAGGTTTGTGAATTACAGTGCCCCTGAGCTCCTTTCTTCAACTCGCTTTCTTGTGAGCTGGCCGCAACACCGCAGGATTGCTTCAGGCCCTAATCTGGTTCCGGCATGGCACGCTGAGCCTTTGGTTAATTCCTCTTCCTGGTGGGAAATGAGAGTTAAATTTTCCCGTCCAGACACCTCCAGCTAGTCTCTCATTGGTTATCCCTATTCCTGTTCATCTTCCGCAGAATTTGCAAACTGGGCCAAACAGGAGGTTAAAGGCACTGACTCTCCAAGTCGGGAGAGTGTTAGTAAAGCATCTGGAATGTTGCACCCGAGTACCAGGGGACGAGAACTGAGACATATTTCAACACGTCTCCCGATCACACGGTTGATCATACTCTGGGTTCCACATGCATGTTTTAGCTGAAGGAAGAATCCCTTAAACCTGGAGAGTTGAGACCCGTGGAATGGGTACCATGCAATATGACTTCAAAGGGTCTTCATTTGCTCACCAAAACTCTCCAATCCTATCACTGCTGCGTTTTTGCCCCTGTACTCACGATTGATTCACTTTCAGAGACATAGCAATCCATAGGTTTTAAGATACTTACTAGTCAGGTACATTATTAGGCGTTTAATATGGGGTTTTGAGTCCATTTCGTTGAGCAAGGAGTAGCTCTTGTCTATTACATATTTGGCTTAAGGAACTTTATCTGTGCTCATTTCAATCTCTGGTTTTATGCAGCACCCCAACTCACCTTTCCCCTTAAGCAAGCATAAGTTGGTTTTCTAAATTTGGGACCATGTTCTGTTTTGAAATTCAGTTCCTGTGTAGCCAAGTTTACATTCCGTGTATTAGTGATATCTTATGATGTTTCTTTTTCTGTGTGACTTATTTCAGTTAGAATAATCATACCTGAATCCACTCATTATGCTGCTATGGGCCTGATGACATAGATGTCATTGCTGCGTGATATTGCATTGTACGTAAGTACCACAACTTCTTTATCCATTTTTCGCTTTATGCGATATTGAACTTGTACCGTAAACGAGTTTCTTGTAAACAGAGCCATCCCAAACTTTGGGGTGGCTGTGTCTTTTTGATTTTAATTTCCCTAAGCTGCAGGACCATAAGTGGAAGTGCCCTAGGCTCTGTTGCTTTGTTTTTTAGATGTTTCAGGAAACACCATACACTTCTCCCGAGTGGCTGTTGGCAATTTACATCCCGCCCATCAGCATAACAAGGCTCCCAGTTCTCCATGGCCTGTCCTGCCTTTCTGGATTTTACACTTTTTTCAGATGGCCCTTTTGACGGGGGGGAAGTGAGACTTCATTGTAGTGCAGATTTCCTTTGCAAGCTTGCTTGGTTGGCCAAAAAGGGCGTATGCGTTTTTTCCTGAATATATTCAGGAAAAAACGCATACGCCCTTTTTGGCCAAGTGCATCATTGTCGACCTTCTGCCTCTTTTCCTATGCTTTAAATGCAATTCCAGTCTACCTCCTGAAATCGGTTTCCTGCAATTCTGCCCGGCTTTCAAGTCCTCTTGGCAGCCTTACTTCAGTATATTTTTGGATGATAGCTGTCATTTATAACTCTGCAGGTTTGTGAATTACAGTGCCCCTGAGCTCCTTTCTTCAACTCGCTTTCTTGTGAGCTGGCCGCAACACCGCAGGATTGCTTCAGGCCCTAATCTGGTTCCGGCATGGCACGCTGAGCCTTTGGTTAATTCCTCTTCCTGGTGGGAAATGAGAGTTAAATTTTCCCGTCCAGACACCTCCAGCTAGTCTCTCATTGGTTCTCCCTATTCCTGTTCATCTTCCGCGGAATTTGCAAACTGGGCCAAACAGGAGGTTAAAGGCACTGACTCTCCAAGTCGGGAGAGTGTTAGTAAAGCATCTGGAATGTTGCACCCGAGTACCAGGGGACGAGAACTGAGACATATTTCAACACGTCTCCCGATCACACGGTTGATCATACTCTGGGTTCCTCATGCATGTTTTAGCTGAAGGAAGAATCCCTTAAACCTGGAGAGTTGAGACCCGTGGAATGGGTACCATGCAATATGACTTCAAAGGGTCTTCATTTGCTCACCAAAACTCTCCAATCCTATCACTGCTGCATTTTTGCCCCTGTACTCACGATTGATTCACTTTCAGAGACATAGCAATCCATAGGTTTTAAGATACTTACTAGTCAGGTACATTATTAGGCGTTTAATATGGGGTTTTGAGTCCATTTCGTTGAGCAAGGAGTAGCTCTTGTCTATTACATATTTGGCTTCAGGAACTTTATCTGTGCTCATTTCAATCTCTGGTTTTATGCAGCACCCCAACTCACCTTTCCCCTTAAGGAAGCATAAGTTGGTTTTCTAAATTTGGGACCATGTTCTGTTTTGAAATTCAGTTCCTGTGTAGCCAAGTTTACATTCCGTGTATTAGTGATATCTTATGATGTTTCTTTTTCTGTGTGACTTATTTCAGTTAGAATCATCATACCTGAATCCACTCATTATGCTGCTATGGGCCTGATGACATAGATGTCATTGCTGCGTGATATTGCATTGTACGTAAGTACCACAACTTCTTTATCCATTTTTCGCTTTATGCGATATTGAACTTGTACCGTAAACGAGTTTCTTGTAAACAGAGCCATCCCAAACTTTGGGGTGGCTGTGTCTTTTTGATTTTAATTTCCCTAAGCTGCAGGACCATAAGTGGAAGTGCCCTAGGCTCTGTTGCTTTGTTTTTTAGATGTTTCAGGAAACACCATACACTTCTCCCGAGTGGCTGTTGGCAATTTACATCCCGCCCATCAGCATAACAAGGCTCCCAGTTCTCCATGGCCTGTCCTGCCTTTCTGGATTTTACACTTTTTTCAGATGGCCCTTTTGACGGGGGTGAAGTGAGACTTCATTGTAGTGCAGATTTCCTTTGCAAGCTTGCTTGGTTGGCCAAAAAGGGCGTATGCGTTTTTTCCTGAATATATTCAGGAAAAAACGCATACGCCCTTTTTGGCCAAGTGCATCATTGTCGACCTTCTGCCTCTTTTCCTATGCTTTAAATGCAATTCCAGTCTACCTCCTGAAATCGGTTTCCTGCAATTCTGCCCGGCTTTCAAGTCCTCTTGGCAGCCTTACTTCAGTATATTTTTGGATGATAGCTGTCATTTATAACTCTGCAGGTTTGTGAATTACAGTGCCCCTGAGCTCCTTTCTTCAACTCGCTTTCTTGTGAGCTGGCCACAACACCGCAGGATTGCTTCAGGCCCCAATCTGGTTCCGGCATGGCACGCTGAGCCTTTGGTTAATTCCTCTTCCTGGTGGGAAATGAGAGTTAAATTTTCCCGTCCAGACACCTCCAGCTAGTCTCTCATTGGTTCTCCCTATTCCTGTTCATCTTCCGCGGAATTTGCAAACTGGGCCAAACAGGAGGTTAAAGGCACTGACTCTCCAAGTCGGGAGAGTGTTAGTAAAGCATCTGGAATGTTGCACCCGAGTACCAGGGGACGAGAACTGAGACATATTTCAACACGTCTCCCGATCACACGGTTGATCATACTCTGGGTTCCACATGCATGTTTTAGCTGAAGGAAGAATCCCTTAAACCTGGAGAGTTGAGACCCGTGGAATGGGTACCATGCAATATGACTTCAAAGGGTCTTCATTTGCTCACCAAAACTCTCCAATCCTATCACTGCTGCGTTTTTGCCCCTGTACTCACGATTGATTCACTTTCAGAGACATAGCAATCCATAGGTTTTAAGATACTTACTAGTCAGGTACATTATTAGGCGTTTAATATGGGGTTTTGAGTCCATTTCGTTGAGCAAGGAGTAGCTCTTGTCTATTACATATTTGGCTTAAGGAACTTTATCTGTGCTCATTTCAATCTCTGGTTTTATGCAGCACCCCAACTCACCTTTCCCCTTAAGCAAGCATAAGTTGATTTTCTAAATTTGGGACCATGTTCTGTTTTGAAATTCAGTTCCTGTGTAGCCAAGTTTACATTCCGTGTATTAGTGATATCTTATGATGTTTCTTTTTCTGTGTGACTTATTTCAGTTAGAATCATCATACCTGAATCCACTCATTATGCTGCTATGGGCCTGATGACATAGATGTCATTGCTGCGTGATATTGCATTGTACGTAAGTACCACAACTTCTTTATCCATTTTTCGCTTTATGCGATATTGAACTTGTACCGTAAACGAGTTTCTTGTAAACAGAGCCATCCCAAACTTTGGGGTGGCTGTGTCTTTTTGATTTTAATTTCCCTAAGCTGCAGGACCATAAGTGGAAGTGCCCTAGGCTCTGTTGCTTTGTTTTTTAGATGTTTCAGGAAACACCATACACTTCTCCCGAGTGGCTGTTGGCAATTTACATCCCGCCCATCAGCATAACAAGGCTCCCAGTTCTCCATGGCCTGTCCTGCCTTTCTGGATTTTACACTTTTTTCAGATGGCCCTTTTGACGGGGGGGAAGTGAGACTTCATTGTAGTGCAGATTTCCTTTGCAAGCTTGCTTGGTTGGCCAAAAAGGGCATATGCGTTTTTTCCTGAATATATTCAGGAAAAAACACATATGCCCTTTTTGGCCAAGTGCATCATTGTCGACCTTCTGCCTCTTTTCCTATGCTTTAAATGCAATTCCAGTCTACCTCCTGAAATCGGTTTCCTGCAATTCTGCCCGGCTTTCAAGTCCTCTTGGCAGCCTTACTTCAGTATATTTTTGGATGATAGCTGTCATTTATAACTCTGCAGGTTTGTGAATTACAGTGCCCCTGAGCTCCTTTCTTCAACTCGCTTTCTTGTGAGCTGGCCGCAACACCGCAGGATTGCTTCAGGCCCTAATCTGGTTCCGGCATGGCACGCTGAGCCTTTGGTTAATTCCTCTTCCTGGTGGGAAATGAGAGTTAAATTTTCCCGTCCAGACACCTCCAGCTAGTCTCTCATTGGTTCTCCCTATTCCTGTTCATCTTCCGCGGAATTTGCAAACTGGGCCAAACAGGAGGTTAAAGGCACTGACTCTCCAAGTCGGGAGAGTGTTAGTAAAGCATCTGGAATGTTGCACCCGAGTACCAGGGGACGAGAACTGAGACATATTTCAACACGTCTCCCGATCACACGGTTGATCATACTCTGGGTTCCACATGCATGTTTTAGCTGAAGGAAGAATCCCTTAAACCTGGAGAGTTGAGACCCGTGGAATGGGTACCATGCAATATGACTTCAAAGGGTCTTCATTTGCTCACCAAAACTCTCCAATCCTATCACTGCTGCGTTTTTGCCCCTGTACTCACGATTGATTCACTTTCAGAGACATAGCAATCCATAGGTTTTAAGATACTTACTAGTCAGGTACATTATTAGGCGTTTAATATGGGGTTTTGAGTCCATTTCGTTGAGCAAGGAGTAGCTCTTGTCTATTACATATTTGGCTTAAGGAACTTTATCTGTGCTCATTTCAATCTCTGGTTTTATGCAGCACCCCAACTCACCTTTCCCCTTAAGCAAGCATAAGTTGATTTTCTAAATTTGGGACCATGTTCTGTTTTGAAATTCAGTTCCTGTGTAGCCAAGTTTACATTCCGTGTATTAGTGATATCTTATGATGTTTCTTTTTCTGTGTGACTTATTTCAGTTAGAATCATCATACCTGAATCCACTCATTATGCTGCTATGGGCCTGATGACATAGATGTCATTGCTGAGTGATATTGCATTGTACGTAAGTACCACAACTTCTTTATCCATTTTTCGCTTTATGCGATATTGACCTTGTACCGTAAACGAGTTTCTTGTAAACAGAGCCATCCCAAACTTTGGGGTGGCTGTGTCTTTTTGATTTTAATTTCCCTAAGCTGCAGGACCATAAGTGGAAGTGCCCTAGGCTCTGTTGCTTTGTTTTTTAGATGTTTCAGGAAACACCATACACTTCTCCCGAGTGGCTGTTGGCAATTTACATCCCGCCCATCAGCATAACAAGGCTCCCAGTTCTCCATGGCCTGTCCTGCCTTTCTGGATTTTACACTTTTTTCAGATGGCCCTTTTGACGGGGGGGAAGTGAGACTTCATTGTAGTGCAGATTTCCTTTGCAAGCTTGCTTGGTTGGCCAAAAAGGGCGTATGCGTTTTTTCCTGAATATATTCAGGAAAAAACGTATACGCCCTTTTTGGCCAAGTGCATCATTGTCGACCTTCTGCCTCTTTTCCTATGCTTTAAATGCAATTCCAGTCTACCTCCTGAAATCGGTTTCCTGCAATTCTGCCCGGCTTTCAAGTCCTCTTGGCAGCCTTACTTCAGTATATTTTTGGATGATAGCTGTCATTTATAACTCTGCAGGTTTGTGAATTACAGTGCCCCTGAGCTCCTTTCTTCAACTCGCTTTCTTGTGAGCTGGCCGCAACACCGCAGGATTGCTTCAGGCCCTAATCTGGTTCCGGCATGGCACGCTGAGCCTTTGGTTAATTCCTCTTCCTGGTGGGAAATGAGAGTTAAATTTTCCCGTCCAGACACCTCCAGCTAGTCTCTCATTGGTTCTCCCTATTCCTGTTCATCTTCCGCGGAATTTGCAAACTGGGCCAAACAGGAGGTTAAAGGCACTGACTCTCCAAGTCGGGAGAGTGTTAGTAAAGCATCTGGAATGTTGCACCCGAGTACCAGGGGACGAGAACTGAGACATATTTCAACACGTCTCCCGATCACACGGTTGATCATACTCTGGGTTCCACATGCATGTTTTAGCTGAAGGAAGAATCCCTTAAACCTGGAGAGTTGAGACCCGTGGAATGGGTACCATGCAATATGACTTCAAAGGGTCTTCATTTGCTCACCAAAACTCTCCAATCCTATCACTGCTGCGTTTTTGCCCCTGTACTCACGATTGATTCACTTTCAGAGACATAGCAATCCATAGGTTTTAAGATACTTACTAGTCAGGTACATTATTAGGCGTTTAATATGGGGTTTTGAGTCCATTTCGTTGAGCAAGGAGTAGCTCTTGTCTATTACATATTTGGCTTAAGGAACTTTATCTGTGCTCATTTCAATCTCTGGTTTTATGCAGCACCCCAACTCACCTTTCCCCTTAAGCAAGCATAAGTTGATTTTCTAAATTTGGGACCATGTTCTGTTTTGAAATTCAGTTCCTGTGTAGCCAAGTTTACATTCCGTGTATTAGTGATATCTTATGATGTTTCTTTTTCTGTGTGACTTATTTCAGTTAGAATCATCATACCTGAATCCACTCATTATGCTGCTATGGGCCTGATGACATAGATGTCATTGCTGAGTGATATTGCATTGTACGTAAGTACCACAACTTCTTTATCCATTTTTCGCTTTATGCGATATTGACCTTGTACCGTAAACGAGTTTCTTGTAAACAGAGCCATCCCAAACTTTGGGGTGGCTGTGTCTTTTTGATTTTAATTTCCCTAAGCTGCAGGACCATAAGTGGAAGTGCCCTAGGCTCTGTTGCTTTGTTTTTTAGATGTTTCAGGAAACACCATACACTTCTCCCGAGTGGCTGTTGGCAATTTACATCCCGCCCATCAGCATAACAAGGCTCCCAGTTCTCCATGGCCTGTCCTGCCTTTCTGGATTTTACACTTTTTTCACATGGCCCTTTTGACGGGGGGGAAGTGAGACTTCATTGTAGTGCAGATTTCCTTTGCAAGCTTGCTTGGTTGGCCAAAAAGGGCGTATGCGTTTTTTCCTGAATATATTCAGGAAAAAACGTATACGCCCTTTTTGGCCAAGTGCATCATTGTCGACCTTCTGCCTCTTTTCCTATGCTTTAAATGCAATTCCAGTCTACCTCCTGAAATCGGTTTCCTGCAATTCTGCCCGGCTTTCAAGTCCTCTTGGCAGCCTTACTTCAGTATATTTTTGGATGATAGCTGTCATTTATAACTCTGCAGGTTTGTGAATTACAGTGCCCCTGAGCTCCTTTCTTCAACTCGCTTTCTTGTGAGCTGGCCGCAACACCGCAGGATTGCTTCAGGCCCTAATCTGGTTCCGGCATGGCACGCTGAGCCTTTGGTTAATTCCTCTTCCTGGTGGGAAATGAGAGTTAAATTTTCCCGTCCAGACACCTCCAGCTAGTCTCTCATTGGTTCTCCCTATTCCTGTTCATCTTCCGCGGAATTTGCAAACTGGGCCAAACAGGAGGTTAAAGGCACTGACTCTCCAAGTCGGGAGAGTGTTAGTAAAGCATCTGGAATGTTGCACCCGAGTACCAGGGGACGAGAACTGAGACATATTTCAACACGTCTCCCGATCACACGGTTGATCATACTCTGGGTTCCACATGCATGTTTTAGCTGAAGGAAGAATCCCTTAAACCTGGAGAGTTGAGACCCGTGGAATGGGTACCATGCAATATGACTTCAAAGGGTCTTCATTTGCTCACCAAAACTCTCCAATCCTATCACTGCTGCGTTTTTGCCCCTGTACTCACGATTGATTCACTTTCAGAGACATAGCAATCCATAGGTTTTAAGATACTTACTAGTCAGGTACATTATTAGGCGTTTAATATGGGGTTTTGAGTCCATTTCGTTGAGCAAGGAGTAGCTCTTGTCTATTACATATTTGGCTTAAGGAACTTTATCTGTGCTCATTTCAATCTCTGGTTTTATGCAGCACCCCAACTCACCTTTCCCCTTAAGCAAGCATAAGTTGATTTTCTAAATTTGGGACCATGTTCTGTTTTGAAATTCAGTTCCTGTGTAGCCAAGTTTACATTCCGTGTATTAGTGATATCTTATGATGTTTCTTTTTCTGTGTGACTTATTTCAGTTAGAATCATCATACCTGAATCCACTCATTATGCTGCTATGGGCCTGATGACATAGATGTCATTGCTGCGTGATATTGCATTGTACGTAAGTACCACAACTTCTTTATCCATTTTTCGCTTTATGCGATATTGACCTTGTACCGTAAACGAGTTTCTTGTAAACAGAGCCATCCCAAACTTTGGGGTGGCTGTGTCTTTTTGATTTTAATTTCCCTAAGCTGCAGGACCATAAGTGGAAGTGCCCTAGGCTCTGTTGCTTTGTTTTTTAGATGTTTCAGGAAACACCATACACTTCTCCCGAGTGGCTGTTGGCAATTTACATCCCGCCCATCAGCATAACAAGGCTCCCAGTTCTCCATGGCCTGTCCTGCCTTTCTGGATTTTACACTTTTTTCACATGGCCCTTTTGACGGGGGGGAAGTGAGACTTCATTGTAGTGCAGATTTCCTTTGCAAGCTTGCTTGGTTGGCCAAAAAGTGCGTATGCGTTTTTTCCTGAATATATTCAGGAAAAAACGTATACGCCCTTTTTGGCCAAGTGCATCATTGTCGACCTTCTGCCTCTTTTCCTATGCTTTAAATGCAATTCCAGTCTACCTCCTGAAATCGGTTTCCTGCAATTCTGCCCGGCTTTCAAGTCCTCTTGGCAGCCTTACTTCAGTATATTTTTGGATGATAGCTGTCATTTATAACTCTGCAGGTTTGTGAATTACAGTGCCCCTGAGCTCCTTTCTTCAACTTGCTTTCTTGTGAGCTGGCCGCAACACCGCAGGATTGCTTCAGGCCCTAATCTGGTTCCGGCATGGCACGCTGAGCCTTTGGTTAATTCCTCTTCCTGGTGGGAAATGAGAGTTAAATTTTCCCGTCCAGACACCTCCAGCTAGTCTCTCATTGGTTCTCCCTATTCCTGTTCATCTTCCGCGGAATTTGCAAACTGGGCCAAACAGGAGGTTAAAGGCACTGACTCTCCAAGTCGGGAGAGTGTTAGTAAAGCATCTGGAATGTTGCACCCGAGTACCAGGGGACGAGAACTGAGACATATTTCAACACGTCTCCCGATCACACGGTTGATCATACTCTGGGTTCCACATGCATGTTTTAGCTGAAGGAAGAATCCCTTAAACCTGGAGAGTTGAGACCCGTGGAATGGGTACCATGCAATATGACTTCAAAGGGTCTTCATTTGCTCACCAAAACTCTCCAATCCTATCACTGCTGCGTTTTTGCCCCTGTACTCACGATTGATTCACTTTCAGAGACATAGCAATCCATAGGTTTTAAGATACTTACTAGTCAGGTACATTATTAGGCGTTTAATATGGGGTTTTGAGTCCATTTCGTTGAGCAAGGAGTAGCTCTTGTCTATTACATATTTGGCTTAAGGAACTTTATCTGTGCTCATTTCAATCTCTGGTTTTATGCAGCACCCCAACTCACCTTTCCCCTTAAGCAAGCATAAGTTGATTTTCTAAATTTGGGACCATGTTCTGTTTTGAAATTCAGTTCCTGTGTAGCCAAGTTTACATTCCGTGTATTAGTGATATCTTATGATGTTTCTTTTTCTGTGTGACTTATTTCAGTTAGAATCATCATACCTGAATCCACTCATTATGCTGCTATGGGCCTGATGACATAGATTTAATTGCTGAGTGATATTGCATTGTACGTAAGTACCACAACTTCTTTATCCATTTTTCGCTTTATGCGATATTGACCTTGTACCGTAAAGGAGTTTCTTGTAAACAGAGCCATCCCAAACTTTGGGGTGGCTGTGTCTTTTTGATTTTAATTTCCCTAAGCTGCAGGACCATAAGTGGAAGTGCCCTAGGCTCTGTTGCTTTGTTTTTTAGATGTTTCAGGAAACACCATACACTTCTCCCGAGTGGCTGTTGGCAATTTACATCCCGCCCATCAGCATAACAAGGCTCCCAGTTCTCCATGGCCTGTCCTGCCTTTCTGGATTTTACACTTTTTTCAGATGGCCCTTTTGACGGGGGGGAAGTGAGACTTCATTGTAGTGCAGATTTCCTTTGCAAGCTTGCTTGGTTGGCCAAAAAGGGCGTATGCGTTTTTTCCTGAATATATTCAGGAAAAAACGCATACGCCCTTTTTGGCCAAGTGCATCATTGTCGACCTTCTGCCTCTTTTCCTATGCTTTAAATGCAATTCCAGTCTACCTCCTGAAATCGGTTTCCTGCAATTCTGCCCGGCTTTCAAGTCCTCTTGGCAGCCTTACTTCAGTATATTTTTGGATGATAGCTGTCATTTATAACTCTGCAGGTTTGTGAATTACAGTGCCCCTGAGCTCCTTTCTTCAACTCGCTTTCTTGTGAGCTGGCCGCAACACCGCAGGATTGCTTCAGGCCCTAATCTGGTTCCGGCATGGCACGCTGAGCCTTTGGTTAATTCCTCTTCCTGGTGGGAAATGAGAGTTAAATTTGCCCGTCCAGACACCTCCAGCTAGTCTCTCATTGGTTCTCCCTATTCCTGTTCATCTTCCGCGGAATTTGCAAACTGGGCCAAACAGGAGGTTAAAGGCACTGACTCTCCAAGTTGGGAGAGTGTTAGTAAAGCATCTGGAATGTTGCACCCGAGTACCAGGGGACGAGAACTGAGACATATTTCAACACGTCTCCCGATCACACGGTTGATCATACTCTGGGTTCCACATGCATGTTTTAGCTGAAGGAAGAATCCCTTAAACCTGGAGAGTTGAGACCCGTGGAATGGGTACCATGCAATATGACTTCAAAGGGTCTTCATTTGCTCACCAAAACTCTCCAATCCTATCACTGCTGCGTTTTTGCCCCTGTACTCACGATTGATTCACTTTCAGAGACATAGCAATCCATAGGTTTTAAGATACTTACTAGTCAGGTACATTATTAGGTGTTTAATATGGGGTTTTGAGTCCATTTCGTTGAGCAAGGAGTAGCTCTTGTGTATTACTTATTTGGCTTAAGGAACTTTATCTGTGCTCATTTCAATCTCTGGTTTTATGCAGCACCCCAACTCACCTTTCCCCTTAAGCAAGCATAAGTTGATTTTCTAAATTTGGGACCATGTTCTGTTTTGAAATTCAGTTCCTGTGTAGCCAAGTTTACATTCCGTGTATTAGTGATATCTTATGATGTTTCTTTTTCTGTGTGACTTATTTCAGTTAGAATCATCATACCTGAATCCACTCATTATGCTGCTATGGGCCTGATGACATAGATGTCATTGCTGCGTGATATTGCATTGTACGTAAGTACCACAACTTCTTTATCCATTTTTCGCTTTATGCGATATTGAACTTGTACCATAAATGAGTTTCTTGTAAACAGAGCCATCCCAAACTTTGGGGTGGCTGTGTCTTTTTGATTTTAATTTCCCTAAGCTGCAGGACCATAAGTGGAAGTGCCCTAGGCTCTGTTGCTTTGTTTTTTAGATGTTTCAGGAAACACCATACACTTCTCCCGAGTGGCTGTTGGCAATTTACATCCCGCCCATCAGCATAACAAGGCTCCCAGTTCTCCATGGCCTGTCCTGCCTTTCTGGATTTTACACTTTTTTCAGATTGCCCTTTTGACGGGCGGGAAGTGAGACTTCATTGTAGTGCAGATTTCCTTTGCAAGCTTGCTTGGTTGGCCAAAAAGGGCGTATGCGTTTTTTCCTGAATATATTCAGGAAAAAACGCATACGCCCTTTTTGGCCAAGTGCATCATTGTCGACCTTCTGCCTCTTTTCCTATGCTTTAAATGCAATTCCAGTCTACCTCCTGAAATCGGTTTCCTGCAATTCTGCCCGGCTTTCAAGTCCTCTTGGCAGCCTTACTTCAGTATATTTTTGGATGATAGCTGTCATTTATAACTCTGCAGGTTTGTGAATTACAGTGCCCCTGAGCTCCTTTCTTCAACTCGCTTTCTTGTGAGCTGGCCGCAACACCGCAGGATTGCTTCAGGCCCTAATCTGGTTCCGGCATGGCACGCTGAGCCTTTGGTTAATTCCTCTTCCTGGTGGGAAATGAGAGTTAAATTTTCCCGTCCAGACACCTCCAGCTAGTCTCTCATTGGTTCTCCCTATTCCTGTTCATCTTCCGCGGAATTTGCAAACTGGGCCAAACAGGAGGTTAAAGGCACTGACTCTCCAAGTCGGGAGAGTGTTAGTAAAGCATCTGGAATGTTGCACCCGAGTACCAGGGGACGAGAACTGAGACATATTTCAACACGTCTCCCGATCACACGGTTGATCATACTCTGGGTTCCACATGCATGTTTTAGCTGAAGGAAGAATCCCTTAAACCTGGAGAGTTGAGACCCGTGGAATGGGTACCATGCAATATGACTTCAAAGGGTCTTCATTTGCTCACCAAAACTCTCCAATCCTATCACTGCTGCGTTTTTGCCCCTGTACTCACGATTGATTCACTTTCAGAGACATAGCAATCCATAGGTTTTAAGATACTTACTAGTCAGGTACATTATTAGGCGTTTAATATGGGGTTTTGAGTCCATTTCGTTGAGCAAGGAGTAGCTCTTGTCTATTACATATTTGGCTTAAGGAACTTTATCTGTGCTCATTTCAATCTCTGGTTTTATGCAGCACCCCAACTCACCTTTCCCCTTAAGCAAGCATAAGTTGATTTTCTAAATTTGGGACCATGTTCTGTTTTGAAATTCAGTTCCTGTGTAGCCAAGTTTACATTCCGTGTATTAGTGATATCTTATGATGTTTCTTTTTCTGTGTGACTTATTTCAGTTAGAATCATCATACCTGAATCCACTCATTATGCTGCTATGGGCCTGATGACATAGATGTCATTGCTGAGTGATATTGCATTGTACGTAAGTACCACAACTTCTTTATCCATTTTTCGCTTTATGCGATATTGACCTTGTACCGTAAACGAGTTTCTTGTAAACAGAGCCATCCCAAACTTTGGGGTGGCTGTGTCTTTTTGACTTTAATTTCCCTAAGCTGCAGGACCATAAGTGGAAGTGCCCTAGGCTCTGTTGCTTTGTTTTTTAGATGTTTCAGGAAACACCATACACTTCTCCCGAGTGGCTGTTTGCAAGTTACATCCCGCCCATCAGCATAACAAGGCTCCCAGTTCTCCATGGCCTGTCCTGCCTTTCTGGATTTTACACTTTTTTCAGATGGCCCTTTTGACCGGGGGGAAGTGAGACTTCATTGTAGTGCAGATTTCCTTTGCAAGCTTGCTTGGTTGGCCAAAAAGGGCGTATGCGTTTTTTCCTGAATATATTCAAGAAAAAAAACATACGCCCTTTTTGGCCAAGTGCATCATTGTCGACCTTCTGCCTCTTTTCCTATGCTTTAAATGCAATTCCAGTCTACCTCCTGAAATCGGTTTCCTGCAATTCTGCCCGGCTTTCAAGTCCTCTTGGCAGCCTTACTTCAGTATATTTTTGGATGATAGCTGTCATTTATAACTCTGCAGGTTTGTGAATTACAGTGCCCCTGAGCTCCTTTCTTCAACTCGCTTTCTTGTGAGCTGGCCGCAACACCGCAGGATTGCTTCAGGCCCTAATCTGGTTCCGGCATGGCACGCTGAGCCTTTGGTTAATTCCTCTTCCTGGTGGGAAATGAGAGTTAAATTTTCCCGTCCAGACACCTCCAGCTAGTCTCTCATTGGTTCTCCCTATTCCTGTTCATCTTCCGCGGAATTTGCAAACTGGGCCAAACAGGAGGTTAAAGGCACTGACTCTCCAAGTCGGGAGAGTGTTAGTAAAGCATCTGGAATGTTGCACCCGAGTACCAGGGGACGAGAACTGAGACATATTTCAACACGTCTCCCGATCACACGGTTGATCATACTCTGGGTTCCACATGCATGTTTTAGCTGAAGGAAGAATCCCTTAAACCTGGAGAGTTGAGACCCGTGGAATGGGTACCATGCAATATGACTTCAAAGGGTCTTCATTTGCTCACCAAAACTCTCCAATCCTATCACTGCTGCGTTTTTGCCCCTGTACTCACGATTGATTCACTTTCAGAGACATAGCAATCCATAGGTTTTAAGATACTTACTAGTCAGGTACATTATTAGGCGTTTAATATGGGGTTTTGAGTCCATTTCGTTGAGCAAGGAGTAGCTCTTGTCTATTACATATTTGGCTTAAGGAACTTTATCTGTGCTCATTTCAATCTCTGGTTTTATGCAGCACCCCAACTCACCTTTCCCCTTAAGCAAGCATAAGTTGATTTTCTAAATTTGGGACCATGTTCTGTTTTGAAATTCAGTTCCTGTGTAGCCAAGTTTACATTCCGTGTATTAGTGATATCTTATGATGTTTCTTTTTCTGTGTGACTTATTTCAGTTAGAATCATCATACCTGAATCCACTCATTATGCTGCTATGGGCCTGATGACATAGATGTCATTGCTGAGTGATATTGCATTGTACGTAAGTACCACAACTTCTTTATCCATTTTTCGCTTTATGCGATATTGAACTTGTACCGTAAACGAGTTTCTTGTAAACAGAGCCATCCCAAACTTTGGGGTGGCTGTGTCTTTTTGATTTTAATTTCCCTAAGCTGCAGGACCATAAGTGGAAGTGCCCTAGGCTCTGTTGCTTTGTTTTTTAGATGTTTCAGGAAACACCATACACTTCTCCTGAGTGGCTGTTGGCAAGTTACATCCCGCCCATCAGCATAACAAGGCTCCCAGTTCTCCATGGCCTGTCCTGCCTTTCTGGATTTTACACTTTTTTCAGATGGCCCTTTTGACCGGGGGGAAGTGAGACTTCATTGTAGTGCAGATTTCCTTTGCAAGCTTGCTTGGTTGGCCAAAAAGGGCGTATGCGTTTTTTCCTGAATATATTCAGGAAAAAACGCATACGCCCTTTTTGGCCAAGTGCATCATTGTCGACCTTCTGCCTCTTTTCCTATGCTTTAAATGCAATTCCAGTCTACCTCCTGAAATCGGTTTCCTGCAATTCTGCCCGGCTTTCAAGTCCTCTTGGCAGCCTTACTTCAGTATATTTTTGGATGATAGCTGTCATTTATAACTCTGCAGGTTTGTGAATTACAGTGCCCCTGAGCTCCTTTCTTCAACTCGCTTTCTTGTGAGCTGGCCGCAACACCGCAGGATTGCTTCAGGCCCTAATCTGGTTCCGGCATGGCATGCTGAGCCTTTGGTTAATTCCTCTTCCTGGTGGGAAATGAGAGTTAAATTTTCCCGTCCAGACACCTCCAGCTAGTCTCTCATTGGTTCTCCCTATTCCTGTTCATCTTCCGCGGAATTTGCAAACTGGGCCAAACAGGAGGTTAAAGGCACTGACTCTCCAAGTCGGGAGAGTGTTAGTAAAGCATCTGGAATGTTGCACCCGAGTACCAGGGGACGAGAACTGAGACATATTTCAACACGTCTCCCGATCACACGGTTGATCATACTCTGGGTTCCACATGCATGTTTTAGCTGAAGGAAGAATCCCTTAAACCTGGAGAGTTGAGACCCGTGGAATGGGTACCATGCAATATGACTTCAAAGGGTCTTCATTTGCTCACCAAAACTCTCCAATCCTATCACTGCTGCGTTTTTGCCCCTGTACTCACGATTGATTCACTTTCAGAGACATAGCAATCCATAGGTTTTAAGATACTTACTAGTCAGGTACATTATTAGGCGTTTAATATGGGGTTTTGAGTCCATTTCGTTGAGCAAGGAGTAGCTCTTGTCTATTACATATTTGGCTTAAGGAACTTTATCTGTGCTCATTTCAATCTCTGGTTTTATGCAGCACCCCAACTCACCTTTCCCCTTAAGCAAGCATAAGTTGATTTTCTAAATTTGGGACCATGTTCTGTTTTGAAATTCAGTTCCTGTGTAGCCAAGTTTACATTCCGTGTATTAGTGATATCTTATGATGTTTCTTTTTCTGTGTGACTTATTTCAGTTAGAATCATCATACCTGAATCCACTCATTATGCTGCTATGGGCCTGATGACATAGATGTCATTGCTGCGTGATATTGCATTGTACGTAAGTACCACAACTTCTTTATCCATTTTTCGCTTTATGCGATATTGAACTTGTACCGTAAACGAGTTTCTTGTAAACAGAGCCATCCCAAACTTTGGGGTGGCTGTGTCTTTTTGATTTTAATTTCCCTAAGCTGCAGGACCATAAGTGGAAGTGCCCTAGGCTCTGTTGCTTTGTTTTTTAGATGTTTCAGGAAACACCATACACTTCTCCCGAGTGGCTGTTGGCAATTTACATCCCGCCCATCAGCATAACAAGGCTCCCAGTTCTCCATGGCCTGTCCTGCCTTTCTGGATTTTACACTTTTTTCAGATGGCCCTTTTGACGGGGGGGAAGTGAGACTTCATTGTAGTGCAGATTTCCTTTGAAAGCTTGCTTGGTTGGCCAAAAAGGGCGTATGCGTTTTTTCCTGAATATATTCAGGAAAAAACGCATACGCCCTTTTTGGCCAAGTGCATCATTGTCGACCTTCTGCCTCTTTTCCTATGCTTTAAATGCAATTCCAGTCTACCTCCTGAAATCGGTTTCCTGCAATTCTGTCCGTCTTTCAAGTCCTCTTGGCAGCCTTACTTCAGTATATTTTTGGATGATAGCTGTCATTTATAACTCTGCAGGTTTGTGAATTACAGTGCCCCTGAGCTCCTTTCTTCAACTCGCTTTCTTGGGAGCTGGCCGCAACACCGCAGGATTGCTTCAGGCCCTAATCTGGTTCCGGCATGGCACGCTGAGCCTTTGGTTAATTCCTCTTCCTGGTGGGAAATGAGAGTTAAATTTTCCCGTCCAGACACCTCCAGCTAGTCTCTCATTGGTTCTCCCTATTCCTGTTCATCTTCCGCGGAATTTGCAAACTGGGCCAAACAGGAGGTTAAAGGCACTGACTCTCCAAGTCGGGAGAGTGTTAGTAAAGCATCTGGAATGTTGCACCCGAGTACCAGGGGACGAGAACTGAGACATATTTCAACACGTCTCCCGATCACACGGTTGATCATACTCTGGGTTCCTCATGCATGTTTTAGCTGAAGGAAGAATCCCTTAAACCTGGAGAGTTGAGACCCGTGGAATGGGTACCATGCAATATGACTTCAAAGGGTCTTCATTTGCTCACCAAAACTCTCCAATCCTATCACTGCTGCGTTTTTGCCCCTGTACTCACGATTGATTCACTTTCAGAGACATAGCAATCCATAGGTTTTAAGATACTTACTAGTCAGGTACATTATTAGGCGTTTAATATGGGGTTTTGAGTCCATTTCGTTGAGCAAGGAGTAGCTCTTGTCTATTCCATATTTGGCTTAAGGAACTTTATCTGTGCTCATTTCAATCTCTGGTTTTATGCAGCACCCCAACTCACCTTTCCCCTTAAGCAAGCATAAGTTGATTTTCTAAATTTGGGACCATGTTCTGTTTTGAAATTCAGTTCCTGTGTAGCCAAGTTTACATTCCGTGTATTAGTGATATCTTATGATGTTTCTTTTTCTGTGTGACTTATTTCAGTTAGAATCATCATACCTGAATCCACTCATTATGCTGCTATGGGCCTGATGACATAGATGTCATTGCTGAGTGATATTGCATTGTACGTAAGTACCACAACTTCTTTATCCATTTTTCGCTTTATGCGATATTGAACTTGTACCGTAAACGAGTTTCTTGTAAACAGAGCCATCCCAAACTTTGGGGTGGCTGTGTCTTTTTGATTTTAATTTCCCTAAGCTGCAGGACCATAAGTGGAAGTGCCCTAGGCTCTGTTGCTTTGTTTTTTAGATGTTTCAGGAAACACCATACACTTCTCCCGAGTGGCTGTTGGCAATTTACATCCCGCCCATCAGCATAACAAGGCTCCCAGTTCTCCATGGCCTGTCCTGCCTTTCTGGATTTTATACTTTTTTCAGATGGCCCTTTTGACGGGGGGGAAGTGAGACTTCATTGTAGTGCAGATTTCCTTTGCAAGCTTGCTTGGTTGGCCAAAAAGGGCGTATGCGTTTTTTCCTGAATATATTCAGGAAAAAACGCATACGCCCTTTTTGGCCAAGTGCATCATTGTCGACCTTCTGCCTCTTTTCCTATGCTTTAAATGCAATTCCAGTCTACCTCCTGAAATCGGTTTCCTGCAATTCTGCCCGGCTTTCAAGTCCTCTTGGCAGCCTTACTTCAGTATATTTTTGGATGATAGCTGTCATTTATAACTCTGCAGGTTTGTGAATTACAGTGCCCCTGAGCTCCTTTCTTCAACTCGCTTTCTTGTGAGCTGGCCGCAACACCGCAGGATTGCTTCAGGCCCTAATCTGGTTATGGCACGGCACGCTGAGCCTTTGGTTAATTCCTCTTCCTGGTGGGAAATGAGAGTTAAATTTTCCCGTCCAGACACCTCCAGCTAGTCTCTCATTGGTTCTCCCTATTCCTGTTCATCTTCCGCGGAAATTGCAAACTGGGCCAAACAGGAGGTTAAAGGCACTGACTCTCCAAGTTGGGAGAGAGTTAGTAAAGCGTCTGGAATGTTGCACCCGAGTACCAGGGGACGAGAACTGAGACATATTTCAACACGTCTCCCGATCACACGGTTGATCATACTCTGGGTTCCACATGCATGTTTTAGCTGAAGGAAGAATCCCTTAAACCTGGAGAGTTGAGACCCTTGGAATGGGTACCATGCAATATGATTTCAAAGGGTCTTCGTTTGCTCACCGAACCTCTCCAATCCTATCACTGCTGCGTTTATGCCCCTGTACACACGCTTGATTCTCTTTCGGAGACATACCGATCCATAGGTTTTAAGATACTTACTAGTCAGGTACATTCTTAGGCGTTTAATATGGGGTGTTGAGTCCATTTCGTTGAGCAAGGAGTAGCTCTTGTCTATTACATATTTGGCTTAAGGAACTTTATCTGTGCTCATTTCAATCTCTGGTTTTATGCAGCACCCCAACTCACCTTTCCCCTTAAGCAAGCATAAGTTGATTTTCTAAATTTGGGACCATGTTCTGTTTTGAAATTCAGTTCCTGTGCAGCCAAGTTTACATTCCGTGTATTAGTGATATCTTATGGTGTTTCTTTTTCTGTGTGACTTATTTCAGTTAGAATCATCATACCTGAACCCACTCATTTTCTGCTACAGACCTGTTGACATAGATTTCATTGCTGAGTGATATTGCATTGTACGTAAGTACCACAACTTCTTTATCCATTTTGGGCTTTCTGCGATATTGAACTTGTACCGTAAAAGAGGTTCTTGTAAACAGAGCCGTCCCAAACTTTGGGGTGGCTGTGTCTTTTTGATTTTAATTTCCCTACGCTATAGGACCATAAGTGGAATTGACCTAGGCTCTGTTGCTTTGTTTTTTAGATGTTTCAGGAAACACCATACACTTCTCCCGAGTGCCTGTTGGCAATTTACAACCTGCCCATCAGCATAACAAGGCTCCCAGTTCTCCATGGCCTGTCCTTCCTTTCTGGATTTTACACTTTTTTCAGATGGCCCTTTTGACCGGGGGAAAGTGAGACTTCATCGTAGTGCAGATTTCCTTTGCAAGCTAGCTTGGTTGGCCAAAAAGGGCGTATGCGTTTTTTCCTGAATATATTCAGGAAAAAACGCATACGCCCTTTTTGGCCAAGTGCATCATTGTGGACGTTCTGCCTCTTTTCCTATGCTTTAAATGCAATTCCAGTCTCCCTCCTGATATCGGTTTCCTGCAATTCTGCCCCACGTTCAAGTCCTCTTGGCAGCCTTACTTCAGTATATTTTTGGACGATAGCTGTCATTTATAACTCTGCAAGTTTGTGAATTACAGTGCCCCTGAGCTCCTTTCTTCAACTCGCTTTCTTGTGAGCTGGCCGCAACACCGCAGGATTGCTTCAGGCCCTAATCTGGTTCCCCACGGCATGCTGAGACTTTGGTTAATTCCTCTTCCTGGTGGGAAATGAGAGTTAAATTTGCCCGTCCAGACACCTCCAGGTAGTCTCTCATTGGTCCTCCCTATTCCTGTTCATGTTCCGCAGAAATTGCAAACTGGGCCAAAGAAGAGGTTAAAAGCACTGACTCTCCAAGTCGGGAGAGTGTTAGTAAAGCGTCTGGAATGTTGCACCCGAGTACCAGGGGACGAGAACTGAGACATATTTGAACACGTCTCCCGATCACACGGTTGATCATACTCTGGGTTCCACATGCATGTTTTAGCTGAAGGAAGAATCCCTTAAACCTGGAGAGTTGAGACCCGTGGAATGGGTACCATGCAATAGGACTTCAAAGGGTCTTCATTTGCTCACCGAACCTCTCCAATCCTATCACTGCTGCGTTTATGTCCCTGTACACACGCTTGATTGTCTTTCGGAGACATAGCAATCCATGGGTTTTAAGATACTTACTAGTCACGTACATACTTAGGTGTTTAATATGGGGTGTTGAGTCCATTTCATTGAGCAAGGAGTAGCTCTTGTCTGTTACATATTTGGCTTAAGGAACTTTATCTGTGCTCATTTCAATCTCTGGTTTTATGCAGCACCCCAACTCACCTTTCCCCTTAAGCAAGCATAAGTTGGTTTTCTAAATTTGAGACCCTGTTCTGTTTTGTAATCCAGTTCCTGTGTAGCCAAGTTTACATTCCATGTATTAGTGATATCTTATGATGTTTCTTTTTCTGTGTGACTTATTTCAGTTAGAATCATCATACCTGAATCTACTCATTATGCTGCTATGGGCCTGATGTCATAGATTTCATTGCTGAGTGATATTGCATTGTACGTAAGTACCACAACTTCTTTATCCATTTTTTACTTTCTGCGATATTGAACTTGTACCGTAAACGAGGTTCTTGTAAACAGAGCCGTCCCAAACTTTGGGGTGGCTGTGTCTTTTTGATTTTAATTTCCCTAAGCTATAGGACCATAAGTAGAATTGACATAGGCTCTGTTGCTTTGTTTTTCAGATGTTTCAGGAAACACCATACACTTCTCCCTAGTGGCTGTTGGCAAATTACATCCCACCCATCAGCATAACAAAGCTCCCAGTTCTCCATGGCCTGTCCTGCCTTTCTGGATGTTACACTTTTTTCAGATGGCCCTTTTGACCGGGGCGAAGTGAGACTTCATTGTAGTGCAGATTTCCTTTGCAAGCTTGCTTGGTTCGCCAAAAAGGGCGTATGCGTTTTTTCCTGAATATATTCAGGAAAAACCGCATACGCCCTTTTTGGCCAAGTGCATGATTGTCGACGTTCTGCCTCTTTTCCTATGCTTTAAATGCAATTCCAGTCTACCTCCTGAAATCGGTGTCCTGCAATTCTGCCCCGCTTTCAAGTCCTCTTGGCAACCTTACTTCAGTATATTTTTGGACGATAGCTGTCATTTATAACTCTGCAGGTTTGTGAATTACAGTGCCCCTGAGCTCCTTTCTTCAACTCGCTTTCTTGTGAGCTGGCCGCAACACCGCAGGATTGCTTCAGGCCCTAATCTGGTTCCGGCACGGCACGCTGATCCTTTGGTTAATTCCTCTTCCTGGTGGGAAATGAGAGTTAAATTTGCCCGTCCAGACACCTCCATCTTGTCTCTCATTGGTTCTCCCTATTCCTGTTCATCTTCCGCAGAAATTGCAAACTGGGCCAAACAGGAGGTTAAATTCACTGACTTTCCAAGTCGGGAGAGTGTTAGTAAAGCATCTGGAATGTTGCACCCGAGTACCAGGGGACGAACACTGAGACATATTTGAACACGTCTCCCAATCACACGGTTGATCATACTCTGGGTTCCACATGCGTGTTTTAGCTGAAGGAAAAATCCCTTAAACCTGGAGAGTTGAGACCCGTGGAATGGGTACCATGCAATATGACTTCAAAGGGTCTTCATTTGCTCACTGAACCTCTCCAATCCTATCAGTGCTGCTTTTATGCCCCTGTACACACGCTTGATACTCTTTCGGAGACATAACAATCCATACGTTTTAATATACTTACTAGTCAGGTACATTCTTAGGCGTTTAATATGGGGTGTTGAGTCCATTTCGTTGAGCAAGGAGTATCTCTTGTCTATTCCATATTTGGTTTAAGGAACATTATCTGTGCTCATTTCAATCTCTGGTTTTATGCAGCACCCCAACTCTCCTTTCCCCTTAAGCAAGCATAAGTTGGTTTTCTAAATTTGAGAACTTATTCTGTTTTGTAATTCAGTTCCTGTGTAGCCAAGTTTACATTCCGTGTATTAGTGATATCTTATGATGTTTCTTTTTCTGTGTGACTTATTTCAGTTAGAATCATCATACCTGAATCCACTCATTATGCTGCTCTGGGCCTGATGACATAGATTTCATTGCTGAGTGATATTGCATTGTATGTAAGTACCACAACTTCTTTATCCATTTTTCGCTTTCTGCGCTATTGAACTTGTACCGTAAACGAGGTTCTTGTAAACAGAGCCGTCCCAAACTTTGGGGTGGCTGTGTCTTTTTGATTTTAATTTCCCTAAGCTATAGGACCATAAGTGGAAGTGCCCTAGGCTCTGTTGCTTTGTTTTTTAGATGTTTCAGGAAACACCATACACTTCTCCCGAGTGGCTGTTGGCAATATACATCCCGCCCATCAACATAACAAGGCTCCCAGTTCTCATGGCCTGTCCTGCCTTTCTGGATTTTACACTTTTTTCAGATGGCCCTTTTGACCGGGGGGAAGTGAGACTTCATTGTAGTGCAGATTTCCTTTGCAAGCTTGCTTGGTTGGCCAAAAAGGGCGTATGCGTTTTTTCCTGAATATATTCAGGAAAAAACGCATACGCCCTTTTTGGCCAAGTGCATCATTGTCGACGTTCTGCCTCTTTTCCTATGCTTTAAATGCAATACCTGTCTACCTCCTGAAATAGGTTTCCTGCAATTCTGCCTTGCTTTCAATGCCTCTTCATAGCCTTACCTCAATATAATTTTTGAAAATAGTTGGTCTTTATAACTCTGCACGTTTTTGAATTGCAGTGGCCCTTAGCTCCATTTTTCAGCTCATATTTTTGTGATCTTGCCTCATAACCACAGGATTCCTTCAGGCCCTATTCTTCTTCTGGGGCACCTTGCTGTGCCTTTGGTTTATTCTTCTTACTGATGTGAAATTAGAGTGACATGTGTCCATTGAAACCGCTACAGCTTGTTTCTCACTGGTTCCCCCTATTCCCATTCATCCTCCGCACTAACTGCAGACTGTGCGATACCAGAACTTAAAGGCATTGACTCTCCATGTGAGGATGTTGTTAGTAAAGCGGCTGGAATGTCGATCCGGAGCCCCAGGAGAGCAAAAATGAGGTGCGTTTTAGAAACCTTTCCCGATCATATGGTATACCAGTCGCTGGGTTTCCCAAGCATGGTTTAGCTGTAGGAAGATTCCCTTCAACCTGGATTGTTGGGACCCTTGGAATGAGTAGCATGAAGTATTGCATTAAACTTTTGGCAGTTGCTCACCAAAACTCACCAATCCTCTCAGCCCCAAGTGTCCAGCCTTATGTGTTATCCAGCTGTGGGTTTATATGTGGTCAATCCAGGTTGCATCACAGCCGCTGAGCAAATTTTGTAAGAATTTTTCTCTCTTTCATTGTTTCTGCGTTTTGTTTTTAAAATTTATTTCTATAATGGGGTTTAGCTCATTTTCACTGCTGTGTTTGTGCCGCTCTGCACACACTTGATTCCCTTATGGAGATATATCTATACATGGATTTTCTTTTTTTTTTTTTTTTCTTTTGCGATACGTGGGCCTCTCACTGTTGTGGCCTCTCCCGCCGTGGAGCACAGGCTCCGGACGCGCAGGCTCAGCGGCCATGGCTCACGGGCCCAGCCACTCCGCGGCACATGAGATCCTCCCAGACCGGGGCACGAACCCGCGTCCCCTGCATCGGCAGGCGGACTCTCAACCACTGTGCCACCAGGGAAGCCCAATACATGGATTTTAAGATTCTTATTACTCAGATATATTTCTCTGTGTTTTATAAGGTGTGTTGAGGCCAGTTCATTGAGCAAGGTGTAGATCTTGTCTAATATCTATTTGGTTTATTGAACGGTATCTGTGCTAATTTCAAACTCTGGTTTTATGCATCACCCCACCTCTCCTTTCCCCTTAAGCTGACATAAGTGTGTTTTCTAAATGTGAGACACTGTTCTGTTCTGTAATTCATTTCTTGTGCAGCCATATTTACCCTCCCTCTATAAGTGATATCTTATGATATGTTTCTTTTTCTGTTTGACTTATTTCAAGTAGTATTATCGGACCTAAATCCACTCTTTATCCTTCTACTAGCCTTATTACATTGATTTCATGGTGAAGAGATATTCCATTGTACATAAGTACCACATCTTCTTTATCCATTGTTCTCTTTCCTGGGATATTTAAGGTGTACTGAAGTTGAGGTTCTTGTAAACAGAGTAGCCCTAAACTGTGGTGTGCTTGTGTCTTGTTGATTTTTAGACTTCCCTAGATATATTCCCATGATTGGAAGTGTCCTATGCTCTGTAGCTCTGTTTTTTAGATGATTTAGGAACCACCATACACTTCTCCAGAGTGGCTCTCGGCAGTTCACACACTGCCCATCAGCGTATAAAGGCTCCCTGTTCTCCATGGCCTGTCCTGCATTTCTGGTTTTTACAATTTTTTAGGATGGCCCTTTTGACCGGTGGGAAATGAGACTTCTTTGTTGTGCACATTTGCATTGCTTGCTTGCTTCGTTGCCCATAAAGTGCGTATGCGTTTTTTCCTGGATATAATCAGGAAAAACACATACGCCCTTTTGGGCCAACTGCATCATTGTCGAAATTCTGCCGTTTTTCATGTGCTTTAAAGACGAGTCCAATCTATCTCTTGAAATCTGTTTCTTGCAATTCTGTCTTGCATTCAGATCCTCTTCTTTCCCTTACCTCAACATAGTTTTGGACGTTAGTTTTCATTTATAACTCTGCAGGTTTGTGAATTGCAGTGACCCTGAGCTCCATTTTTTAAGTTGCTCTTTTGTGAGCTGGCCTCAAACCCGCAGGATTGCTTCAGGCCCTATTTTGGCTCCGGCGAGGCGGGCTGAGCCTTTTTTCAATTCTTATTCTTAATGGGAAATTAGAGTGATATGTGCCCGTCCAAACCCCTACAACTATTCTCTCATTGGTTCCCCCTCTTCCCGTTCATCCTCCTCACAATTTGCAAAATGTGTGAAACAGAAGTTTAAATGTGCTGATTCTCCAAGTGGGCAGATTCTAAGTAACGTGGCTGGAATGGTGAACAGGAGCACCAGGAGAGGATAAATGAGCTGCATTTTAGACACATCTCCCGATCACATGGTGTACAGTCCTCTGGGTTTTCCATGCATGTTTTAGCTGTAGGAAGATCCCTTGAACCTGCAGATTTGGGACCCATTGAATGGGTACCAGGTAGTATTACTTTAAAGGGTGTGCATTTCCTCACCCAACCTCACATTTCTCTTAGTGCAAACAGTTTCCAGCCTTATGTCTCATCCTGCTGTGGGTCTAGATGTGTTCAATCCATGTTGCATCACCGTCCCTGAGGAAAAGTTGTAAGAGGTTTTCTCTGTCTCTCTGTCGTTTATTTTTTTCAATTTATTACTATATTGGTTACAGCTGATTTTCAAAGCTCTGTTTCTTGCTGCTGTACATCCACTTGATTCATGTACAGAGAGACATCAGTAAATTCTTTTTCAGATTCTTACCAGTCGTATATATTCTTTTCCGTTGACTTGAGTGTGCTGAGTGCAGTTCTTTTAGCTACCGTGTAGGCCTTGTTGATTATCAGTTTGGTATTTGGAATGGTATCTTTGCTAATTTCAACCTCCTGGATGATGCCTCACCCCTCCCCACCTTTCCCGTTTAGCAGCCTTATGCGTGTTTTCTACATATTTGACTATGTTTTTGTTTTGTAATTTATTTCATGTGTAGCCATTTTGGATTCCACCTTTAAGTGATATCTTATGATATGTGTCTTTTTCTTTTTGAATTATGTCACTTAGAATGATCATACGTAACTCCTCCGGAGTTGTTACAACTGGCCATAGTTCATTGATTTCCAGGCTGAATAATATTCCACTCTACCTAAGTACCACATCTCTATCCATTTTTTCCCTCCAGAGACATTTAAGTTATATCCTAGTCGAGGATCTTTTAAACAGAGAGGGGGTAAACATTGGGGTGCCTGTGTCCTCTCGATTTTTGTTTTTCCCAAGATATACGCCCATGAGTGCAAGTGCCCTATGCTCTGTAGCTCATTTTTTAGATGCTTTAGTAAACACAATACACTTCTCCAGAATGGCCGTTGGCAATATACATTTCCACTATAAGTCTCACAGGGCTCCCTCTTCTCCTTGCCCTGTCCTGCATTTCTGTTGTTTACGCTTTATGAGGATGGCTCTTCTGACTGATGCGAAGTGATATCTTTTGTAGTATTGACTTCCAGTGCCCACCTGTTTGCTTGGCTAAAAAAGTGTATGCCCTTTTCTTGAATATATACAGAAAAAAACGCATACACCCTTTTTGGCCAACTGCAATGTTGGCAATGTTCAGCTCCTTTTCTTGTGCTTAATGGCGAGTCCTTTCTACCTCCTCAAATCCCTTTCCTGCCATTCTCCCTTGCTTACAAGTCCTTTTCTCTGACTTTCCTCAAGACATTTTTCAGTGATGGATATTTTCAACTCTGCAGTTTCGTGAATTTTACTGCCCCTGAGTTCCATTGTTCAACTTGTGTTTATGGGAACTGGCCACAAAGCAGCAGGATTTCCACAAGCCCTATACTGTTTCCATGGACAACCCTAGCCTTTGGTCAATTCGTCTTCCTGATTGGAAATTAGAGTGACATGTGCCTGTCTGAACACCTAGGACTTGTCTCTCATTGTTCCTCATCCTTCCGCTTCATCCTCTGGACAAATTCCAAACTGTACGCAACAGGATGTTGACAGTGCTGACATCTCCAAGTGGGGAGACTGTTAGTAAAGACGCTGGAGGGGTGAACCCGAGCACCAGGAGATGAGGAGATGAGATGCCTTTTCCAAACTCTTCCCGATCAGACGGTATACCATCCTCTGGGTGTGACAGACATGTTTTAGCAGTAGGAAGAGTCCCATTCATGTAAGGAGAAAACCAGGGCTTTTTCAAAATCAGTGTCTGCCCGAAACCCAAACTGGGGAATTTTTTAAGCTACGGCTACACATATGTTCATTAAGGGCCTGGGGAAGTAGGCAGAGTCCAAACTTTAGATGATTGAAGTCTTCAGGGTCAGAAGCACTCACCACCAGCTTCCCTTAGGTTACACTTTAACTGTCATTGATAGATGACAATGACAATAAAAATATCTATTCTTTTCCAGATTATTTCCCCTTATAGCTTATTGCAAAATGTTGAGTGTAGTTCCCTGTGCTATACAGTAGTTCCTTGTTGATGATCTATTTTATACATAGCAGTGTGTATGTGTTAATCCCAAACTGTTAATTTATCCCTCCTCCCACCTTTCCCCTTTGGTAATAATAAATTATAAGATTTTATACTTCTCAGAAATGGGGGAGCTGAAAGAGAGGTATCATTTTCAATGGAAAAGCATTTAAAACAAGATTGAAGCTTTAACCAAGATTATTAGATGTACATCCTTGGAAAGAAATCACTTCGTTTCTCTAATATTGACCTGACAAATAAGACAAACCTTTTCACTGAACTTGCTTATAATAAAGTGATGGAAATATCAAATGGAAGTGTTAGAAACATCTTATTTTACCCGAGCCTTATACACTGTTCTATGTTAACTACAGTTTGGCTCACACATCTGTTCATTGAGGTTACAATAGTCTCAATTTCTGTTACTGATCCTCCAGAGTGGACCCCAACAAGTGTCCCCCTGCCCAGTGTCATTGGGGCCAACAGATCGAGACTGAGTTTGGTTCACAAGCAAAGGATCAGAGAATGGAGAGGTGAGAGCATGCACTACCCCGTGGGCTGTGGGCTGGGCTGCTGTGTAGAGATCCTGTCAGAGTCAGTGGGAGGGAGGGGGCGGAGCTCTCGAGGGCCGGGTTGGCTGCAGCTCAGGCTCTATATCGCGGAGTCTGCACTGGGCCCCAGGAGCTGAGGTGTCGTCCCAGCCATTCTGCACTAGGAAATCTGGTCTGAAGTGCCGGGTGTGGACCTCTGCATGCAGGACCCTAGGAGCACATGAAATTAGACAAAGCACAAAGGATAAAAAAGGTTAGACTTGACTTTATTGCCCAGATTCTATTTTTATCTCCCAGGGATTTTTAATGGGCTTTGCTGGGGACAAACCCCTCCTCTGCCTTTTGTCCCGTTCCTCATTCTTGGAGTGCTGAGGGTGCAGACCCTTCTTCTGTAACTGCTGAGTGCTGAGTTGGGAGCCCTCATACCCGGGGGCGAGGGTCAGAGCTTCTCCCCAGCAGCCTCCAGGTGACGTTGATTGTCCCCAGGCCCCCTGCCTCCCTGCTCGTCCACCTGAGCACCAGCATTGGAAGTGTTATAGATTCTAATGACCTTTAAGGGTCCAGGAAAGAGATGTGCAGAGACGCTGTGGGGGCCGGTTTCACCCCGCCCCACATTTGTTCGGCCACCTTAGGCTGACCGTTTCTGCCAGCCTAGATGCTCTGACCAGTAGTCTGCGCTTTCTTCAATTAAGCCCCTGAATTAACGTACAAACAGCACCAGGTGTCAGAGCCCTGCCTGCTCAACTCCCAGACAGTCCAGGGTCAGTGGTGATCAAGGACCATGATGGCCACTGAGTCAACAGCCTTTTGAAGTAAACAGGAGTCCAGCTGGTCTTATTGGCCACCATCATCATGGTGTCTGTAGGCTTTTCTATGGTGACAGTGTGATATACGGTTCCCCCGCCAAGATTATTAGCTCCCCTCTGGGTGCAGTAAGTCCTGCAAGCAGTAGTCTACTCTTTTGGGACACACTCTTGTTGTTTTATGAGAGAAACTCCAGGTCAAGTGATGTTCACACGAGTCGTCATGGTGCCCTGTTGCCCCCGGTTATCTCTCTGGATGTTGGAGTTGGAGGGCCTCCTCACTCGAGGTTGGTGTGCCCATGAAGCGAACCCGGCAACTTCAGGGCATGGTTGGTGGTTAGGATCACCACGTGGGGTCCTTTTCCCTTAGGAGGGAGGTGGCCTTTTGGGCTGCTGATTTCCAGGTTTTTAGATACCGCCAGTATCTTGGCCAGATGTGGCAGTGGGCCAAGCCCCTTGGTGCCCGTAGTTTATCCTACCTGGATGGCATTCTTGCATTGTTCCATTTCAAGTGGTCCCAGTTTTTGCACTAATTCTCCAATGGCGATTCACCTTTCACCGGGAATGTAAAGGTCAAAGGGTTTAGCTAAATTAGGGAGTTCCAGGGCAAGGGTCTGAATTGACTGCTCTTTCCATTCTTGAAAGGCCACTTCTGGATTCTATTCAAAAGGATCATCATCTTTTCCTTTCAGTGTTTCATATAGAGGCCCAGCTAGTAGACTGTAGTTAGGGATCCAGAAGCAGCAAACCCTGGCCTCCCCAGGAACCCCTAAGCTGTCTTCTAGTTTTAGAAAGGGGTAAGGCTGAAAATGGTTTCTTCCCTTTCCTGGGATGGGCTTCTCCGACCTTCTGTGAGAACGAAGCCCAGGCAGGTCACTGCAGTCTGTGATATTTGAGCTTTTTCTTGGACAACTTCTATCCTTTATTGGCTTGGTAGTTCAGAGGCCTCCTTAGTAGGGCTGGCGATCAGAATGTCGTCTGCGTACTGAAGGAGGGTTTCCTTTCCCAGAGGTAGAACTTTTAGGTCTTTAGCTAAGCTTTCCCCAAAGATGGTGTGGGAATTTTTGCACCCTTGGGGCAAGACGGCCCGGAAGTATTGTTTTAGTTGTATGTTGAGTCCTGCCACTCACAAGCCAAAATTTCTTGTGACTCTGGGACTAATGGAATACAAAAGAAGGCATCATTGAAGACTAATACAGAATACCATGTCCTGGTGGTTGGTAGAATGACCAGCAGGGTGTAGGAATTAGGAGCAGCTGGAGGTATATCCTCGGTGGCTTCACTGACTGTCCTGACATCATTTACCAGGTCCCCAGCAGCCCATGGGGCTCTCGTGGTCAGACCAATCCCAGAATATGGAGCTCACCTGGGCAGGTACCCCACCCCCACCCCAGCCCACGGGGCTCTCGTGGTCAGGCCCCTCCCAGGATACAGAGCTACCCTTGCAGGTACCGTGGCAGGGCTGGGCACACAGGAACCGTGCACATAGCCCTCATTGCAGAGCACCCCCAGGTCACCTGTCGCTCAGAGCTGACACAGAGCACCTCAGAGCAGGACTTGAACTAACAAACAGCAGCTGCGACAGGTCTGTGACCCTGGGCATCACTCTGTGCGGCCTCCCTCCACCTGGTCTTCCAGAGACTTCCACTGCACCCGGGGCACCAGGCCTCTGTCTCCAACCACCACCCACCCCTCCTCTCCCTGACTCCTGGGTTCCTCTCATTAGGAGAGGGTTTTCTTGAAGTTGTCTCCCACTCATGGGCCAGATAAAATGATTAGAAAACAAGCCAAAGCTGCAGCCCCTTGTCTATCCTGACTCTCAGGAGCCCACACCTGTTCCTTGGACCTGGCAGGTTCAGCAAGTTCCATTTTCTGCAACTGTGAGCCCCTGAGGGATGATGATTGGCTGACCTGGGCAGCCTTACCGTGCCGGCCAGCCCTCCCCAGGTGTGCCTGGGTTGAGATCAATATAAATACCACTCCAGGCAGCAAGAGGCCCTGCAGCCATGCCTGACACCCTTTTCTCTGCCCTGTCAGCAGTCTCGGGGCTGGGCTGGTGGGAGGGAGTGAGAGGCCACGGCTTTGTGGGTGGCCCAGTGTGAGTGGGGCTCTGCTGGACTTTCTGCAGCAGTTGCCAGGCTGCCACCTGCTAAAGAAGAGGATGTGTCACCCATACCTGCTGCTGGAATTTCTCCCTGGGCAGAGGTGAGGAAGGAAAAAAGCAGTGGGGGCAGGGACAGGACGGGTATCTCAGGCAGGGAAATGGAAATCTTCCAGAAGAGCACCCAGGGCCAGGACCATCCTGGCTGGCCTGCAGGCACCAAGTCGGCCGGTATGCTGTCACTCGTGTGGCTCTATGGCCCTTCCTCTAGGCTTTCAAGTCCTTGTATATATTCAGGTGTTTTACCTGGGACGGGTGGGAATAGTTCAGCAGCAACTGGCCTGGGGCTCAGCTCACGTTTACTCACAGATGCCTCGGCACGGTGCCCCAGCTTTGCAATGAGGACGCTTGTTGCGTGGGGGCTGCTGGCTGAATGGGAGACGATTCCCCACCACTGACCAACTTCAGAATTGTTTACAACTGGAGCAAGTGCCCTGATACGGTTTTCCTCTGTGGAACTGGTGGGTTCTGTGTTTTTTTTCTCTTTTTCGTTTTTGGTTCAAGGTAGATTTTATTCCTCTTTTTTGTATTTACAGATATAAGCATGGAAATAATTTATTCATATAAATACATGTATGTGAAGGGAATAATTGTTTTTTCTGTTTTATTTTTTAAATTTTATTTCTTTTTAATTTTGAATTTTATTTTATATTTTTATACAGCAGGTTCTTATTGGTTATCTGTTTTATACATATAAATGTATACATGCCAATCCCAGTCTCTCAACTCCTCCCACCACCACCCCCCCCAACAGCTTTCCCCCCTTGTTGTCCATACGTTTGTTGTCTACATCTGTTGCTCTATTTATGCCTTGCAAAATGGTTAACCTCCACAGTTTTTCTAGGTTCCACATATATGCATGAATATACAAGATTTGTTTTTCTCTTTCTGACTTACTTCACTCTGTATGACAGTCTCTAGATCCATCGACGTCTCTACAAATGACCTAATTTCATTCCTTTTCATGGCTTAGTAATATTCCATTTTATATATGTACCACTGCTTTATGCATTCGTCTGTCTGTGGGCATTTAGGTTGCTTCCATTACCTCGATATTGTAAAGAGTGATACAATGAACATTGTGGTGAATGTCCCTTTTTGATTTATGGTTTTGTCTGGGTATATGTCCAGAACTGGGATTGCTGTATCATATGGTAATTCTACTGTTAGTTTCTTAAGAAACTCCATATTGTTCTCCATAGTGAATGTATCAATTTATATTCCCAACAATAGTGGAAGAGGGTTCCTTTTCTCCACACCCTTTCCAGCATTTTTTGTTTGTAGATTTTCTGATGATGCCCATTCTACCAGGTGTGAGGTGATACCTCATTGTTGAGTCCATTTTGTTGAGCAAGGGGTAGGTCTTGTCTATTACATATTTAGCTTATGGAACGGTATCTGTGCTAATTTCAAACTCTGCTTTTATGCAGCACCACAACTCACCTTCCCCCTTAAGCAAGCATAAGTTGGTTTTCTAAACATGAGACCCTGTTCTGTTTTGTAATTCAGTTCATGTGTAACCAAGTTCACATTCCATGTATTAGTGATACCTTATGATGTTTCTCTTTCTGTGTGACTTTTTTCACTTAGAATCACCGTGCCTCAATCCACTCACTATGCTGGTACGGGCCTGGTGACATAGTTTTCATTGCTGAGAGGTATTCTGTTGTACGTAAGTACCGCAACTTCTTTATCCATTATTTGCTCTCTGGCATATTTAACTTGTGCTGAAGAAGAGGTTCCTGTAAAAGAGCCGTCCCAAATTTTGGGGTGGCTGTGTCTTTTTGATTTTAATTTCCCTAAGCTATAGGACCATAAGTGGAAGTGCCCTAGGCTCTGTTGCTTTGTTTTTTAGATGTTTCAGGAAACACCATACACTTCTCCCGAGTGGCTGTTGGCAATTTACAACCTGCCCATCAGCATAACAAGGCTCCCAGTTCTCCATGGCCTGTCCTGCCTTTCTGGATTTTACACTTTTTTCAGATGGCCCTTTTGACCAGGGGAAGTGACTTCATTGTAGTGCAGATTTCCTTTGCAAGCTTGCTTGGTTGGCCAAAAAGGGCGTATGCGTTTTTTCCTGAATATATTCAGGAAAAAACGCTTACGCCCTTTTTGGCCAAGTGCATCATTGTGGACGTTCTGCCTCTTTTCCTATGCTTTAAATGCAATTCCAGTCTACCTCTTGCAATCGGTTTCCTGCAATTCTGCCCCGCTTTCAAGTCCTCTTGGCAGCCTTACTTCAGTATAGTTTTGGACGATAGCTGTCATTTATAACTCTGCAGGTTTGTGAATTCAGTGCCACTGAGTTCCTTTCTTCAACTCGCTTTCTTGTGAGCTGGCCGCAACACCGCAGGATTGCTTCAGGCCCTAATCTGGTTCCGGCACGGCACGCTGAGCCTTTGGTTAATTCCTCTTCCTGGTGGGAAATGAGAGTTAAATTTGCCCGTCCAGACACCTCCAGCTAGTCTCTCATTGGTTCTCCCTATTCCTGTTCATCTTCCGCAGAAATTGCAAACTGGGCCAAACAGGAGGTTAAAGGCACTGACTCTCCAAGTCGGGAGAGTGTTAGTAAACCATCTGGAATGTTGCACCCGAGTACCAGGGGACGAGAACTGAGACATATTGGAACACTTCTCCCGATCACATGGTTGATCATACTCTGGGTTCCACATGCATGATTTAACTGAAGGAAGAATCCCTTAAACCTGGAGTGTTCAGACCCGTGGAATGGGTACCATGCAATATGACTTCAAAGGGTCTTCATTTGCTCACCGAACCTCTCCAATGCTATCACTGCTGCGTTTATGCCCCTGTACACACGCTTGATTCTCTTTCAGAGACATAGCGATCCATAGGTTTTAAGATACTTACTAGTCAGGTACATTCTTAGGCGTTTAATATGGGGTGTTCAGTCCATTTCGTTGAGCAAGGAGTAGCTCTTGTCTGTTACATATTTGGCTTAAGGAACTTTATCTGTGCTTATTTCAATCTCTGGTTTTACGCCGCACCCCAACTCATCTTTCCCCTTAAGCAAGCATAAGTTGGTTTTCTAAATTTGAGACCCTGTTCTCTTTTGTAATCCAGTTCCTGTGTAGCCAAGTTTACATTCCGTGGATTAGTGATATCTTATGATGTTTCTTTTTCTGTGTGACTTATTTCAGCTAGAATCATCATACCTGAATCCACTCATTATGCTGCTACGGGCCTGATGACATAGATTTCATTGCTGAGTGATATTGCATTGTACGTAAGTACCACAACTTCTTTATCCATTTTTCGCTTTCTGCGATATTGAACTTGTACCGTAAACGAGGTTCTTGTAAACAGAGCCGTCCCAAACTTTGGGGTGGCTGTGTCTTTTTGATTTTAATTTCCCTAAGCTATAGGGCCATAAGTGGAAGTACCCTAGGCTCTGTTGCTTTGTTGTTTAGATGTTTCAGGAAACACCATACACTTCTCCCGAGTGGCTGTTGGCAATATACATCCCGCCCATCAGCATAACAAGGCTCCCAGTTCTCCATGGCCTGTCCTGCCTTTCTGGATTTTACACTTTTTTCAGATGGCCCTTTTGACCAGGGGGAAGTGAGACTTCATTGTAGTGAAGATTTCCTTTGCAAGCTTGCTTGGTTGGCCAAAAAGTGCGTATGCGTTTTTTCCTGAATATATTCAGGAAAAAACGCATACGCCCTTTTTGGCCAAGTGCATCATTGTCGACGTTCTGCCTCTTTTCCTATGCTTTAAATGCAATTCCAGTCTACCTCCTGAAATCGGTTTCCTGCAATTCTGCCCCGCTTTCAAGTCCTCTTGGCAGCCTTACTTCAGTATATTTTTGGACGATAGCTGTCATTTATAACTCTGCAGGTTGGTGAATTACAGTGCCCCTGAGCTCCTTTCTTCAACTCGCTTT
>NW_026043829.1:0-41000 GCF_937001465.1 Orcinus orca | reverse complement strand
CTGGTTCCGGCATGGCACGTTGAGCCTTTGCTTAATTCCACTTCGTGGTGGGAAATGAGAGTTAAATTTGCCCGTCCAGACACCTCCAGCTAGTCTCTCATTGGTTCTCCCTATTCCTGTACATCTTCCGCGGAATTTGCAAACTGGGTCAAACAGGAGGTTAAAGGCACTGACTCTCCAAGTCGGGAGAGTGTTAGTAAAGCATCTAGAATGTTGCACCCGAGTACCAGGGTTTGAGAACTGAGAAATATTTGAACATGACTCCCGATTACAGGGTTGATCATACTCTGGGTTCCACATCCATGTTTCAGCTGAAGGAAGAATCCCTTAAACCTGGAGAGTTGAGACCCGTGGAATGGGTACCATGCAATATGTCTTCAAAGGGTCTTCATTTGCTCACTGAATCTCTCCAATCCTATCACTGCTGCGTTTATGCCCCTGTACACACGCTTGATTCTCTTTTGGAGACATAGCAATCCATAGGTTTTAAGATACTTACTAGTCAGGTACATTTTTTGGCGTTTAATATGGGGTGTTGAGTCCATTTCGTTGAGCAAGGAGTTGCTCTTGTCTATTCCATATTTGGCTTAAGGAACTTTATCTGTGTTCATTTCAATCTCTGGTTTTATGCAGCACCCCAACTCACCATTCCCCTTAAGCAAGCATAAGTTGGTTTTCTAAATTTGAGACCCTGTTCTGTTTTGTAATTCAATTCCTGAGTAGCCAAGTTTACATTCCGTGTATTAGTGATATCTTATGATGTTTCTTTTTCTGTGTGACTTATTTCAGTTAGAATCATCATACCTGAATCCACTCATTATGCTGCTACGGGCCTGATGACATAGATTTCATTGCTGAGTGATATTGCATTGTACGTAAGTACCACAACTTCTTTATCCATTTTTCATTTTCTGCGATATTGAACTTGTACCGTAAACGAGGTTCTTGTAAACAGAGCCGTCCCAAACTTTGGGGTGGCTGTGTCTTTTTCATTTTAATTTCCCTATGCTATAGGACTATAAGTGGAAGTGCCCTAGGCTCTGTTTCTTTGTTTTTTAGATGTTTCAGGAAACACCATACACTTCTCCAGAGTGGCTGTTGGCAATTTACATCCCGCCCATCAGCATAACAAGGCTCCCAGTTCTCCATGGCCTGTCCTGCCTTTCTGGATTTTACACTTTTTTCAGATGGCCCTTTTGACCGGGGGGAAGTGAGACATCATTGTAGTGCAGAATTCCTTTGCAAGTTTGCTTTGTTGGCCAAAAAGGGCGTATGCGTTTTTTCCTGAATATATTCAGGAAAAAACGCATACGCCCTTTTTGGCCAAGTGCATCATTGTCGACGTTCTGCCTCTTTTCCTATGCTTTAAATGCAATTCCAGTCTACCTCCTGAAATCAGTTTCCTGCAATTCTGCCTTGCCTTCAATGCCTCTTCATAGCCTTACCTCAATATATTTTTTGAAAATAGTTGGCCTTTATAACTCTGCAGGTTTTTGAATTGCAGTGGCCCTTAGCTCCATTTTTCAGCTCTTATTTTTGTGATCTTGCCTCATAACCACAGGATTCCTTCAGGCCCTATTCTTCTTCTGGGGCACCTTGCTGTGCCTTTGGTTTATTCTTCTTACTGATGTGAAATTAGAGTGACATGTGCCCTTTGAAACTGCTACAGCTAGTTTCTCACTGGTTCCCCCTATTCCCATTCATCCTCCGCACTAACTGCAGACTGTGCGATACCAGAACTTAAAGGCATTGACTCTCCATGTGGGGATATTGTTAGTAAAGCGGCTGGAATGTCGATCCGGAGTCCCAGGAGAGGAAAAATGAGGTGCGTTTTAGAAACCTTTCCCGATCATATGGTATACCAGTCGCTGGGTTTCCCAAGCATGGTTTAGCTGTAGGAAGATTCCCTTCAACTTGGAGTTTTGGGACCCTTGGAATGAGTAGCATGAAGTATTGCATTAAACTTTTGGCAGTTGCTCACCAAAGCTCACCAATCCTCTCAGCCCCAAGTGTGCATCCTTATGTCTTATCCAGCTGTGGGTTTATATGTGGTCAATCCAGGTTGCATCACAGCCCCTGAGCAAATTTTGTAAGAATTTTTCTCTCTTTCATTGTTTCTGCATTTTGTTTTTAAAATTTATTTCTATAATGGGGTTTAGCTCATTTTCACTGCTGTGTTTGTGTCGCTCTGCACACACTTGATTCCCTTATGGAGATATATCAATACATGGGTTTTAAGATTCTTATTACTCAGATATATTTCTCTGCGGTGTATAGGGTGTGTTGAGGCCAGTTCATTGAGCAAGGTGTAGATCTTGTCTAATATCTATTTGGTTTATTGAATGGTATCTGTGCTAATTTCAAACTCTGGTTTTATGCATCACCCCACCTCTCCTTTCCCCTTAAGCTGACATAAGTGTGTTTTCTAAATGTGAGACACTGTTCTGTTCTGTAATTCATTTCTTGTGCAGCCATATTTACCCTCCCTCTATAAGTGATATCTTATGATATGTTTCTTTTTCTGTTTGACTTATTTCAAGTAGTATTATCGGACCTAAATCCACTCTTTATCCTTCTACTAGCCTTATTACATTGATTTCATGGTGAAGAGATATTCCATTGTACATAAGTACCACATCTTCTTTATCCATTGTTCTCTTTCCTGGGATATTTAAGGTGTACTGAAGTTGAGGTTCTTGTAAACAGAGTAGCCCTAAACTGTGGTGTGCTTGTGTCTTGTTGATTTTTAGACTTCCCTAGATATACTCCCATGATTGGAAGTGTCCTATGCTCTGTAGCTCTGTTTTTTAGATGATTTAGGAACCACCATACACTTCTCCAGAGTGGCTCTTGGCAGTTCACACACTGCCCATCAGCGTATAAATGCTCCCTGTTCTCCATGGCCTGTCCTGCATTTCTGGTTTTTACAATTTTTTAGGATGGCCCTTTTGACCGGTGGGAAATGAGACTTCTTTGTTGTGCACATTTGCATTGCTTGCTTGCTTCGTTGCCCATAAAGTGCGTATGCGTTTTTTCCTGGATATAATCAGGAAAAAACGCATACGCCCTTTTGGGCCAACTGCATCATTGTCGAAATTCTGCCGCTTTTCATGTGCTTTAAAGACGAGTCCAATCTATCTCTTGAAATCTGTTTCTTGCAATTCTGTCTTGCATTCAGATCCTCTTCTTTGCCTTACCTCAACATAGTTTTGGACGTTAGTTTTCATTTATAACTCTGCAGGTTTGTGAATTGCAGTGACCCTGAGCTCCATTTTTTAAGTTGCTCTTTTGTGAGCTGGCCTCAAACCCACAGGATTGCTTCAGGCCCTATTTTGGCTCCGGCGAGGCGGGCTGAGCCTTTTTTCAATTCTTATTCTTAATGGGAAATTAGAGTGATATGTGCCCGTCCAAACCCCTACAACTATTCTCTCATTGGTTCCCCCTCTTCCCGTTCATCCTCCTCACAATTTGCAAAATGTGTGAAACAGAAGTTGAAATGTGCTGATTCTCCAAGTGGGGAGATTCTAAGTAACGTGGCTGGAATGGTGAACAGGAGCACCAGGAGAGGATAAATGAGCTGCATTTTAGACACATCTCCCGATCACATGGTGTACAGTCCTCTGGGTTTTCCATGCATGTTTTAGCTGTAGGAAGATCCCTTGAACCTGCAGATTTGGGACCCATTGAATGGGTACCAGGTAGTATTACTTTCAAGGGTGTGCATTTCCTCACCCAACCTCACATTTCTCTTAGTGCAAACAGTTTCCACCCTTATGTCTCATCCTGCTGTGGGTCTAGATGTGTTCAATCCATGTTGCATCACCGTCCCTGAGGAAAAGTTGTAAGAGGTTTTCTCTGTCTCTCTGTCGTTTATTTTCTTCAATTTATTACTATATTGGTTACAGCTGATTTTCAAAGCTCTGTTTCTTGCTGCTGTACATCCACTTGATTCACGTACAGAGAGACATCAGTAAATTCTTTTTCAGATTCTTACCAGTCGTATATATTCTTTTCCGGTGACTTGAGTGTGCTGAGTGCAGTTCTTTTAGCTACCGTGTGGGCCTTGTTGATTATCGGTTTGGTATTTGGAATGGTATCTTTGCTAATTTCAACCTCCTGGATGATGCCTCACCCCTCCCCACCTTTCCGTTTAGCAGCCTTATACGTGTTTTCTACATATTTGACTATGTTTTTGTTTTGTAATTTATTTCATGTGTAGCCATTTTGGATTCCACCTTTAAGTGATATCTTATGATATGTGTCTTTTTCTTTTTGAATTATGTCACTTAGAATGATCATACGTAACTCCTCCGGAGTTGTTACAACTGGCCATATTTCATTGATTTCCAGGCTGAATAATATTCCACTCTACCTAAGTACCACATCTCTATCCATTTTTTCCCTCCAGAGACATTTAAGTTATATCCTAGTCGAGGATCTTTTAAACAGAGAGGGGGTAAACATTGGGGTGCCTGTGTCCTCTCAATTTTTGTTTTTCCCAAGATATACGCCCATGAGTGCAAGTGCCCTATGCTCTGTAGCTCATTTTTTAGATGCTTTAGTAAACACAATACACTTCTCCAGAATGGCCGTTGGCAATATACATTTCCACTATAAGTCTCACAGGGCTCCCTCTTCTCCTTGCCCTGTCCTGCATTTCTGTTGTTTACGCTTTATGAGGATGGCTCTTCTGACTGATGCGAAGTGATATCTTTTGTAGTATTGACTTCCAGTGCCCACCTGTTTGCTTGGCTAAAAAAGTGTATGCCCTTTTCTTGAATATATACAGAAAAAACCGCATACACCCTTTTTGGCCAACTGCAATGTTGGCAATGTTCAGCTCCTTTTCTTGTGCTTAATGGCGAGTCCTTTCTACCTCCTCAAATCCCTTTCCTGCCATTCTCCCTTGCTTACAAGTCCTTTTCTCTGACTTTCCTCAAGACATTTTTCAGTGATGGATATTTTCAACTCTGCAGTTTCGTGAATTTTACTGCCCCTGAGTTCCATTGTTCAACTTGTGTTTATGGGAACTGGCCACAAAGCAGCGGGATTTCCTCAAGCCCTATACCGTTTCCATGGGCAACCCTAGCCTTTGGTCAATTCGTCTTCCTGATTGGAAATTAGAGTGACATGTGCCTGTCTGAACACCTAGGACTTGTCTCTCATTGTTCTTCATCCTTCCGCTTCATCCTCTGGACAAATTCCAAACTGTACGCAACAGGATGTTGACAGTGCTGACCTCTCCAAGTGGGGAGACTGTTAGTAAAGACGCTGGAGGGGTGAACCCGAGCACCAGGAGATGAGGAGATGAGATGCCTTTTCCAAACTCTTCCCGATCAGACGGTATACCATCCTCTGGGTGTGACAGACATGTTTTAGCAGTAGGAAGAGTCCCATTCATGTAAGGAGAACACCAGGGCTTTTTCAAAATCAGTGTCTGCCCGAAACCCAAACTGGGGAATTTTTTAAGCTACGGCTACACATATGTTCATTAAGGGCCTTGGGAAGTAGGCAGAGTCCAAACTTTAGATGATTGAAGTCTTCAGGGTCAGAAGCACTCACCACCAGCTTCCCTTAGGTTACACTTTAACTGTCATTGATAGATGATGTCAATAAAAATATCTATTCTTTTTCAGATTATTTCCCCTTATAGGTTATTGCAAAATGTTGAGTGTAGTTCCCTGTGCTATACAGTAGTTCCTTGTTGATGATCTATTTTATACATAGCAGTGTGTATGTGTTAATCCCAAACTGTTAATTTATCCCTCCTCCCACCTTTCCCCTTTGGTAATAATAAATTATAAGATTTTATACTTCTCAGAAATGGGGGAGCTGAAAGAGAGGTATCATTTTCAATGGAAAAGCATTTAAAACAAGATTGAAGCTTTAACCAAGATTATTAGATGTACATCCTTGGAAAGAAATCACTTCGTTTCTCTAATATTGACCTGACAAATAAGACAAACCTTTTCACTGAACTTGCTTATAATAAAGTGATGGAAATATCAAATGGAAGTGTTAGAAACATCTTATTTTACCCGAGCCTTATACACTGTTCTATGTTAACTACAGTTTGGCTCACACATCTGTTCATTGAGGTTACAATAGTCTCAATTTCTGTTACTGATCCTCCAGAGTGGACCCCAACAAGTGTCCCCCTGCCCAGTGTCATTGGGGCCAACAGATCGAGACTGAGTTTTGTTCACAAGCAAAGGAAACTTTATATTTTGATCAGAGAATGGAGAGGTGAGAGCATGCACTACCCCCTGGGCTGTGGGCTGGGCTGCTGTGTAGAGATCCTGTCAGAGTCAGTGGGAGGGAGGGGGCGGAGCTCTCGAGGGCCGGGTTGGCTGCAGCTCAGGCTCTGTATCGCGGAGTCTGCACTGGGCCCCAGGAGCTGAGGTGTCGTCCCAGCCATTCTGCACTAGGAAATCTGGTCTGAAGTGCCGGGTGTGGAACCTCTGCATGCGGGACCCTAGGAGCACATGAAATTAGACAAAGCACAAAGGATAAAAACGGTTAGACTTGACTTTATTGCCCAGATTCTATTTTTATCTCCCAGGGATTTTTAATGGGCTTTGCTGGGGACAAACCCCTCCTCTGCCTTTTGTCCCGTTGCTCATTCTTGGAGTGCTGAGGGTGCAGACCCTTCTTCTGTAACTGCTGAGTGCTGAGTTGGGAGCCCTCATACCCGGGGGCGAGGGTCAGAGCTTCTCCCCAGCAGCCTCCAGGTGACGTTGATTGTCCCCAGGCCCCCTGCCTCCCTGCTCGTCCACCTGAGCACCAGCATTGGAAGTGTTATAGATTCTAATGACCTTTAAGGGTCCAGGAAAGAGATGTGCAGAGACGCTGTGGGGGCCGGTTTCACCCCGCCCCACATTTGTTCGGCCACCTTAGGCTGACCGTTTCCGCCAGCCTAGATGCTCTGACCAGTAGTCTGCACTTTCTTCAATTAGGCCCCTGAATTAACGTACAAACAGCACCAGGTGTCAGAGCCCTGCCCGCTCAACTCCCAGACAGTCCAGGGTCAGTGGTGATCAAGGACCATGATGGCCACTGAGTCAACAGCCTTTTGAAGTAAACAGGAGTCCGCCAGTCTTATTGGCCACCATCATCACGGTGTCTGTAGGCTTTTCTATGGTGACAGTGTGATATACGGTTCCCCCGCCAAGATTATTAGCTCCCCTCTGGGTGCAGTAAGTCCTGCAAGCAGTAGTCTACTCTTTTGGGACACACTCTTGTTGTTTTATGAGAGAAACTCCAGGTCAAGTGATGTTCACATGAGTCGTCATGGTGCCCTGTTGCCCCCGGTTATCTCTCTGGACGTTGAAGTTGGAAGGCCTCCTCACTCGAGGTTGGTGTGCCCACAGAGCGAACCCTGCAACTTCAGGGCATGGTTGGTGGTTAGGATCACCACGTGGGGTCCTTTTCCCTTAGGAGGGAGGTGGCCTTTGGGGCTGCTGATTTCCAGGTTTTTAGATACCGCCAGTATCTTGGCCAGATGTGGCAGTTGGCCAAGCCCCTTGGTGACCGTAGTTTATCCTACCTGGATGGCATTCTTGCATTGTTCCATTTCAAGTGGTCCCAGTTTTTGCACTAATTCTCCAATGGCGATTCACCTTTCACCGGGAATGTAAAGGTCAAAGGGTTTAGCTAAATTAGGGAGTTCCAGGGCAAGGGTCTGAATTGGCTGCTCTTTCCATTCTTGAAAGGCCACTTCTGGATTCTATTCAAAAGGATCATCATCTTTTCCTTTCAGTGTTTCATATAGAGGCCCAGCTAGTAGACTGTAGTTAGGGATCCAGAAGCAGCAAACCCTGGCCTCCCCAGGAACCCCTAAGCTGTCTTCTAGTTTTAGAAAGGGGTAAGGCTGAAAATGGTTTCTTTCCTTTCCTGGGATGGGCTTCTCCGACCTTCTGTGAGAATGAAGCCCAGGCAGGTCACCGCAGTCTGTGATATTTGAGCTTTTTCTTGGACAACTTCTATCCTTTATTGGCTTGGTAGTTCAGAGGCCTCCTTAGTAGGGCTGGCGATCAGAATGTCGTCTGTGTACTGAAGGAGGGTTTCCTTTTCCAGAGGTAGAACTTTTAGGTCTTTAGCTAAGCTTTCCCCAAAGATGGTGTGGGAATTTTTGCACCCTTGGGGCAAGACGGCCCGGAAGTATTGTTTTAGTTGTATGTTGAGTCCTGCCACTCACAAGCCAAAATTTCTTGTGACTCTGGGACTAATGGAATACAAAAGAAGGCATCATTGAAGACTAATACAGAATACCATGTCCTGGTGGTTGGTAGAATGACCAGCAGGGTGTAGGAATTAGGAGCAGCTGGAGGTATATCCTCGGTGGCTTCACTGACTGTCCTGACATCCTTTACCAGGTCCCCAGCAGCCCATGGGGCTCTCGTGGTCAGACCAATCCCAGAATATGGAGCTCACCTGGGCAGGTACCCCACCCCCACCCCAGCCCACGGGGCTCTCGTGGTCAGGCCCCTCCCAGGATACAGAGCTACCCTTGCAGGTACCATGGCAGGGCTGGGCACACAGGAACCGTGCACATAGCCCTCATTGCAGAGCACCCCCAGCTCACCTGTCGCTCAGAGCTGACACAGAGCACCTCAGAGTAGGACTTGAACTAACAAACAGCAGCTGCGACAGGTCTGTGACCCTGGGCATCACTCTGTGCGGCCTCCCTCCACCTGGTCTTCCAGAGACTTCCACTGCACCCGGGGCACCAGGCCTCTGTCTCCAACCACCACCCACCCCTCCTCTCCCTGACTCCTGGGTTCCTCTCATTAGGAGAGGGTTTTCTTGAAGTTGTCTCCCACTCATGGGCCAGATAAAATGATTAGAAAACAAGCCAAAGCTGCAGCCCCTTGTCTATCCTGACTCTCAGGAGCCCACACCTGTTCCTTGGACCTGGCCGGTTCAGCAAGTTCCATTTTCTGCAACTGTGAGCCCCTGAGGGGTGATGATTGGCTGACCTGGGCAGCCTTACCGTGCCGGCCAGCCCTCCCCAGGTGTGCCTGGGTTGAGATCAATATAAATACCACTCCAGGCAGCAAGAGCCCCTGCAGCCATGCCTGACGCCATTTTCTCTGCTCTGTCAGCAGTTTCGGGGCTGGGCTGGTGGGAGGGAGTGAGAGGCCACGGCTTTGTGGGTGGCCCAGTGTGAGTGGGGCTCTGCTGGACTTTCTGCAGCAGTTGCCAGGCTGCCACCTGCTAAAGAAGAGGATGTGTCACCTATACCTGCTGCTGGAATTTCTCCCTGGGCAGAGGTGAGGAAGGAAAAAAGCAGTGGGGGCAGGGACAGGACGGGTATCTCAGGCAGGGAAATGGAAATCTTCCAGAAGAGCACCCAGGGCCAGGACCATCCTGGCTGGCCTGCAGGCACCAAGTCGGCCGGCATGCTGTCACTCGTGTGGCTCTATGGCCCTTCCTCTACGCTTTCAAGTCCTTGTATATATTCAGGTGTTTTACCTGGGACGGGTGGGAATAGTTCAGCAGCAACTGGCCTGGGGCTCAGCTCACGTTTACTCACAGATGCCTCGGCACGGTGCCCCAGCTTTGCAATGAGGACGCTTGTTGCGTGGGGGCTGCTGGCTGAATGGGAGACGATTCCCCACCACTGACCAACTTCAGAATTGTTTACAACTGGAGCAAGTGCCCTGATACGGTTTTCCTCTGTGGAACTGGTGGGTTCTGTGTTTTTTTCTCTTTTTCGTTTTTGGTTCAAGGTAGATTTTATTCCTCTTTTTTGTATTTACAGATATAAGTATGGAAATAATTTATTCATATAAATACATGTATGTGAAGGGAATAATTGTTTATTCTGTTTTTTTTTTAATTTTATTTCTTTTTAATTTTGAATTTTATTTTATATTTTTATACAGCAGGTTCTTATTGGTTACCTATTTTATACATATAAATGTATACATGCCAATCCCAGTCTCTCAACTGCTCCCTCCACCACCCCCCCAACAGCTTTCCACCCTTGTTGTCCATACGTTTGTTGTCTACATGTGTTGCTCTATTTATGCCTTGCAAAATGGTTAACCTGTACAGTTTTTCTAGGTCCCACATATATGCATGAATATACAAGATTTGTTTTTCTCTTTCTGACTTACTTCACTCTGTATGCCACTCTCTAGATCCATCGACGTCTTGACAAATGACCCAATTTCATTCCTTTTCATGGCTTAGTAATATTCCATTTTATATATGTACCACAACTTTATGCATTCGTCTGTCTGTGGGCATTTAGGTTGCTTCCATTACCTCGATATTGTAAAGAGTGAGGCAATGAACATTGCGGTGAATGTCTCTTTTTGATTTATGGTTTTGTCTGGGTATATGTCCAGAACTGGGATTGCTGTATCATATGGTAATTCTACTGTTAGTTTCTTAAGAAACTCCATATTGTTCTCCATAGTGACTGTATCAATTTATATTCCCAACAATAGTGGAAGAGGGTTCCTTTTCTCCACACCCTTTCCAGCATTTTTTGTTTGTAGATTTTCTGATGATGCCCATTCTACCAGGTGTGAGGTGATACCTCATTGTTGAGTCCATTTCCTTGAGCAAGGGGTAGGTCTTGTCTATTACATATTTGGCTTATGGAACGGTATCTGTGCTAATTTCAAACTCTGGTTTTATGCAGCACCCCAACTCACCTTCCCCCTTAAGCAAGCATAAGTTGGTTTTCTAAATTTGAGACCCTGTTCTGTTTTGTAATTCAGTTCATGTGTAGCCAAGTTCTCATTCCATGTATTAGTGGTACCTTATGATGTTTCTTTTTCTCTGTGACTTTTTTCACTTAGAATCACCGTGCCTCAATCCACTCATTATGCTGGTACGGGCCTGGTGACATAGTTTTCATCGCTGAGAGGTATTCTGTTGTACGTAAGTACCGCAACTTCTTTATCCATTATTTGCTCTCTGGCATATTTAACTTGTGCTGCAGAAGAGGTTCCTGTAAACAGAGCCGTCCCAAATTTTGGGGTGGCTGTGTCTTTTTGATTTTAATTTCCCTAAGCTATAGGACCATAAGTGGAAGTGCCCTAGGCTCTGTTGCTTTGTTTTTTAGGTGTTTCAGGAAACACCATACACTTCTCCCAAGTGGCTGTTGGCAATTTACATCCCGCCCATCAGCATAACAAGGCTCCCAGTTCTCCATGGCCTGTCCTGCCTTTCTGGATTTTACACTTTGTTCAGATGGCCCTTTTGACAGGGGGGAATTGAGACTTCATTGTAGTGCAGATTTCCTTTGCAAGCTTGCTTGGTTGGCCAAAAAGGGCGTATGCGTTTTTTCCTGAATATATTCAGGAAAAAATGCATACGCCCTTTTTGGCCAAGTGCATCATTGTCGACGTTCTGCCTCTTTTCCTATGCTTTAAATGCAATTCCAGTCTACCTCCTGAAATCAGTTTCCTGCAATTCTGCCTTGCCTTCAATGCCTCTTCATAACCTTACCTCAATATATTTTTTGAAAATAGTTGGCCTTTATAACTCTGCAGGTTTTTGAATTGCAGTGGCCCTTAGCTCCATTTTTCAGCTCTTATTTTTGTGATCTTGCCTCATAACCACAGGATTCCTTCAGGCCCTATACTTCTTCTGGGGCACCTTGCTGTGCCTTTGGTTTATTCTTCTTACTGATGTGAAATTAGAGTGACATGTGCCCATTGAAACTGCTACAGCTAGTTTCTCACTGGTTCCCCCTATTCCCATTCATCCTCCGCACTAACTGCAGACTGTGCGATACCAGAACTTAAAGGCATTGACTCTCCATGTGGGGATATTGTTAGTAAAGCGGCTGGAATGTCGATCCGGAGTCCCAGGAGAGGAAAAATGAGGTGCGTTTTAGAAACCTTTCCCGATCATATGGTATACCAGTCGCTGGGTTTCCCAAGCATGGTTTAGCTGTAGGAAGATTCCCTTCAACCTGGAGTTTTGGGACCCTTGGAATGAGTAGCATGAAGTATTGCATTAAACTTTTGGCAGTTGCTCACCAAAGCTCACCAATCCTCTCAGCCCCAAGTGTGCAGCCTTATGTCTTATCCAGCTGTGGGTTTATATGTGGTCAATCCAGGTTGCATCACAGCCCCTGAGCAAATTTTGTAAGAATTTTTCTCTCTTTCATTGTTTCTGCATTTTGTTTTTAAAATTTATTTCTATAATGGGGTTTAGCTCATTTTCACTGCTGTGTTTGTGTCGCTCTGCACACACTTGATTCCCTTATGGAGATATATCAATACATGGGTTTTAAGATTCTTATTACTCAGATATATTTCTCTGCGGTGTATAGGGTGTGTTGAGGCCAGTTCATTGAGCAAGGTGTAGATCTTGTCTAATATCTATTTGGCTTATTGAACGGTATCTGTGCTAATTTCAAACTCTAGTTTTATGCATCACCCCACCTCTCCTTTCCCCTTAAGCTGACATAAGTGTGTTTTCTAAATGTGAGACACTGTTCTGTTCTGTAATTCATTTCTTGTGCAGCCATATTTACCCTCCCTCTATAAGTGATATCTTATGATATGTTTCTTTTTCTGTTTGACTTATTTCAAGTAGTATTATCGGACCTAAATCCACTCTTTATCCTTCTACTAGCCTTATTACATTGATTTCATGGTGAAGAGATATTCCATTGTACATAAGTACCACATCTTCTTTATCCATTGTTCTCTTTCCTGGGATATTTAAGGTGTACTGAAGTTGAGGTTCTTGTAAACAGAGTAGCCCTAAACTGTGGTGTGCTTGTGTCTTGTTGATTTTTAGACTTCCCTAGATATACTCCCATGATTGGAAGTGTCCTATGCTCTGTAGCTCTGTTTTTTAGATGATTTAGGAACCACCATACACTTCTCCAGAGTGGCTCTCGGCAGTTCACACACTGCCCATCAGCGTATAAAGGCTCCCTGTTCTCCATGGCCTGTCCTGCATTTCTGGTTTTTACAATTTTTTAGGATGGCCCTTTTGACCGGTGGGAAATGAGACTTCTTTGTTGTGCACATTTGCATTGCTTGCTTGCTTCGTTGCCCATAAAGTGCGTATGCGTTTTTTCCTGGATATAATCAGGAAAAAACGCATACGCCCTTTTGGGCCAACTGCATCATTGTCGAAATTCTGCCGCTTTTCATGTGCTTTAAAGACGAGTCCAATCTATCTCTTGAAATCTGTTTCTTGCAATTCTGTCTTGCATTCAGATCCTCTTCTTTGCCTTACCTCAACATAGTTTTGGACGTTAGTTTTCATTTATAACTCTGCAGGTTTGTGAATTGCAGTGACCCTGAGCTCCATTTTTTAAGTTGCTCTTTTGTGAGCTGGCCTCAAACCCACAGGATTGCTTCAGGCCCTATTTTGGCTCCGGCGAGGCGGGCTGAGCCTTTTTTCAATTCTTATTCTTAATGGGAAATTAGAGTGATATGTGCCCGTCCAAACCCCTACAACTATTCTCTCATTGGTTCCCCCTCTTCCCATTCATCCTCCTCACAATTTGCAAAATGTGTGAAACAGAAGTTGAAATGTGCTGATTCTCCAAGTGGGGAGATTCTAAGTAACGTGGCTGGAATGGTGAACAGGAGCACCAGGAGAGGATAAATGAGCTGCATTTTAGACACATCTCCCGATCACATGGTGTACAGTCCTCTGGGTTTTCCATGCATGTTTTAGCTGTAGGAAGATCCCTTGAACCTGCAGATTTGGGACCCATTGAATGGGTACCAGGTAGTATTACTTTCAAGGGTGTGCATTTCCTCACCCAACCTCACATTTCTCTTAGTGCAAACAGTTTCCACCCTTATGTCTCATCCTGCTGTGGGTCTAGATGTGTTCAATCCATGTTGCATCACCGTCCCTGAGGAAAAGTTGTAAGAGGTTTTCTCTGTCTCTCTGTCGTTTATTTTCTTCAATTTATTACTATATTGGTTACAGCTGATTTTCAAAGCTCTGTTTCTTGCTGCTGTACATCCACTTGATTCACGTACAGAGAGACATCAGTAAATTCTTTTTCAGATTCTTACCAGTCGTATATATTCTTTTCCGGTGACTTGAGTGTGCTGAGTGCAGTTCTTTTAGCTACCGTGTGGGCCTTGTTGATTATCAGTTTGGTATTTGGAATGGTATCTTTGCTAATTTCAACCTCCTGGATGATGCCTCACCCCTCCCCACCTTTCCCGTTTAGCAGCCTTATGCGTGTTTTCTACATATTTGACTATGTTTTTGTTTTGTAATTTATTTCATGTGTAGCCATTTTGGATTCCACCTTTAAGTGATATCTTATGATATGTGTCTTTTTCTTTTTGAATTATGTCACTTAGAATGATCATACGTAACTCCTCCGGAGTTGTTACAACTGGCCATATTTCATTGATTTCCAGGCTGAATAATATTCCACTCTACCTAAGTACCACATCTCTATCCATTTTTTCCCTCCAGAGACATTTAAGTTATATCCTAGTCGAGGATCTTTTAAACAGAGAGGGGGTAAACATTGGGGTGCCTGTGTCCTCTCAATTTTTGTTTTTCCCAAGATATACGCCCATGAGTGCAAGTGCCCTATGCTCTGTAGCTCATTTTTTAGATGCTTTAGTAAACACAATACACTTCTCCAGAATGGCCGTTGGCAATATACATTTCCACTATAAGTCTCACAGGGCTCCCTCTTCTCCTTGCCCTGTCCTGCATTTCTGTTGTTTACGCTTTATGAGGATGGCTCTTCTGACTGATGCGAAGTGATATCTTTTGTAGTATTGACTTCCAGTGCCCACCTGTTTGCTTGGCTAAAAAAGTGTATGCCCTTTTCTTGAATATATACAGAAAAAAACGCATACACCCTTTTTGGCCAACTGCAATGTTGGCAATGTTCAGCTCCTTTTCTTGTGCTTAATGGCGAGTCCTTTCTACCTCCTCAAATCCCTTTCCTGCCATTCTCCCTTGCTTACAAGTCCTTTTCTCTGACTTTCCTCAAGACATTTTTCAGTGATGGATATTTTCAACTCTGCAGTTTCGTGAATTTTACTGCCCCTGAGTTCCATTGTTCAACTTGTGTTTATGGGAACTGGCCACAAAGCAGCGGGATTTCCTCAAGCCCTATACCGTTTCCATGGGCAACCCTAGCCTTTGGTCAATTCGTCTTCCTGATTGGAAATTAGAGTGACATGTGCCTGTCTGAACACCTAGGACTTGTCTCTCATTGTTCTTCATCCTTCCGCTTCATCCTCTGGACAAATTCCAAACTGTACGCAACAGGATGTTGACAGTGCTGACCTCTCCAAGTGGGGAGACTGTTAGTAAAGACGCTGGAGGGGTGAACCCGAGCACCAGGAGATGAGGAGATGAGATGCCTTTTCCAAACTCTTCCCGATCAGACGGTATACCATCCTCTGGGTGTGACAGACATGTTTTAGCAGTAGGAAGAGTCCCATTCATGTAAGGAGAACACCAGGGCTTTTTCAAAATCAGTGTCTGCCCGAAACCCAAACTGGGGAATTTTTTAAGCTACGGCTACACATATGTTCATTAAGGGCCTTGGGAAGTAGGCAGAGTCCAAACTTTAGATGATTGAAGTCTTCAGGGTCAGAAGCACTCACCACCAGCTTCCCTTAGGTTACACTTTAACTGTCATTGATAGATGATGTCAATAAAAATATCTATTCTTTTTCAGATTATTTCCCCTTATAGGTTATTGCAAAATGTTGAGTGTAGTTCCCTGTGCTATACAGTAGTTCCTTGTTGATGATCTATTTTATACATAGCAGTGTGTATGTGTTAATCCCAAACTGTTAATTTATCCCTCCTCCCACCTTTCCCCTTTGGTAATAATAAATTATAAGATTTTATACTTCTCAGAAATGGGGGAGCTGAAAGAGAGGTATCATTTTCAATGGAAAAGCATTTAAAACAAGATTGAAGCTTTAACCAAGATTATTAGATGTACATCCTTGGAAAGAAATCACTTCGTTTCTCTAATATTGACCTGACAAATAAGACAAACCTTTTCACTGAACTTGCTTATAATAAAGTGATGGAAATATCAAATGGAAGTGTTAGAAACATCTTATTTTACCCGAGCCTTATACACTGTTCTATGTTAACTACAGTTTGGCTCACACATCTGTTCATTGAGGTTACAATAGTCTCAATTTCTGTTACTGATCCTCCAGAGTGGACCCCAACAAGTGTCCCCCTGCCCAGTGTCATTGGGGCCAACAGATCGAGACTGAGTTTTGTTCACAAGCAAAGGAAACTTTATATTTTGATCAGAGAATGGAGAGGTGAGAGCATGCACTACCCCCTGGGCTGTGGGCTGGGCTGCTGTGTAGAGATCCTGTCAGAGTCAGTGGGAGGGAGGGGGCGGAGCTCTCGAGGGCCGGGTTGGCTGCAGCTCAGGCTCTGTATCGCGGAGTCTGCACTGGGCCCCAGGAGCTGAGGTGTCGTCCCAGCCATTCTGCACTAGGAAATCTGGTCTGAAGTGCCGGGTGTGGAACCTCTGCATGCGGGACCCTAGGAGCACATGAAATTAGACAAAGCACAAAGGATAAAAACGGTTAGACTTGACTTTATTGCCCAGATTCTATTTTTATCTCCCAGGGATTTTTAATGGGCTTTGCTGGGGACAAACCCCTCCTCTGCCTTTTGTCCCGTTGCTCATTCTTGGAGTGCTGAGGGTGCAGACCCTTCTTCTGTAACTGCTGAGTGCTGAGTTGGGAGCCCTCATACCCGGGGGCGAGGGTCAGAGCTTCTCCCCAGCAGCCTCCAGGTGACGTTGATTGTCCCCAGGCCCCCTGCCTCCCTGCTCGTCCACCTGAGCACCAGCATTGGAAGTGTTATAGATTCTAATGACCTTTAAGGGTCCAGGAAAGAGATGTGCAGAGACGCTGTGGGGGCCGGTTTCACCCCGCCCCACATTTGTTCGGCCACCTTAGGCTGACCGTTTCCGCCAGCCTAGATGCTCTGACCAGTAGTCTGCGCTTTCTTCAATTAGGCCCCTGAATTAACGTACAAACAGCACCAGGTGTCAGAGCCCTGCCCGCTCAACTCCCAGACAGTCCAGAGTCAGTGGTGATCAAGGACCATGATGGCCACTGAGTCAACAGCCTTTTGAAGTAAACAGGAGTCCAGCCGGTCTTATTGGCCACCATCATCACGGTGTCTGTAGGCTTTTCTATGGTGACAGTGTGATATACGGTTCCCCCGCCAAGATTATTAGCTCCCCTCTGGGTGCAGTAAGTCCTGCAAGCAGTAGTCTACTCTTTTGGGACACACTCTTGTTGTTTTATGAGAGAAACTCCAGGTCAAGTGATGTTCACATGAGTCGTCATGGTGCCCTGTTGCCCCCGGTTATCTCTCTGGACGTTGAAGTTGGAAGGCCTCCTCACTCGAGGTTGGTGTGCCCACAGAGCGAACCCTGCAACTTCAGGGCATGGTTGGTGGTTAGGATCACCACGTGGGGTCCTTTTCCCTTAGGAGGGAGGTGGCCTTTGGGGCTGCTGATTTCCAGGTTTTTAGATACCGCCAGTATCTTGGCCAGATGTGGCAGTTGGCCAAGCCCCTTGGTGACCGTAGTTTATCCTACCTGGATGGCATTCTTGCATTGTTCCATTTCAAGTGGTCCCAGTTTTTGCACTAATTCTCCAATGGCGATTCACCTTTCACCGGGAATGTAAAGGTCAAAGGGTTTAGCTAAATTAGGGAGTTCCAGGGCAAGGGTCTGAATTGACTGCTCTTTCCATTCTTGAAAGGCCACTTCTGGATTCTATTCAAAAGGATCATCATCTTTTCCTTTCAGTGTTTCATATAGAGGCCCAGCTAGTAGACTGTAGTTAGGGATCCAGAAGCAGCAAACCCTGGCCTCCCCAGGAACCCCTAAGCTGTCTTCTAGTTTTAGAAAGGGGTAAGGCTGAAAATGGTTTCTTTCCTTTCCTGGGATGGGCTTCTCCGACCTTCTGTGAGAATGAAGCCCAGGCAGGTCACCGCAGTCTGTGATATTTGAGCTTTTTCTTGGACAACTTCTATCCTTTATTGGCTTGGTAGTTCAGAGGCCTCCTTAGTAGGGCTGGCGATCAGAATGTCGTCTGTGTACTGAAGGAGGGTTTCCTTTTCCAGAGGTAGAACTTTTAGGTCTTTAGCTAAGCTTTCCCCAAAGATGGTGTGGGAATTTTTGCACCCTTGGGGCAAGACGGCCCGGAAGTATTGTTTTAGTTGTATGTTGAGTCCTGCCACTCACAAGCCAAAATTTCTTGTGACTCTGGGACTAATGGAATACAAAAGAAGGCATCATTGAAGACTAATACAGAATACCATGTCCTGGTGGTTGGTAGAATGACCAGCAGGGTGTAGGAATTAGGAGCAGCTGGAGGTATATCCTCGGTGGCTTCACTGACTGTCCTGACATCCTTTACCAGGTCCCCAGCAGCCCATGGGGCTCTCGTGGTCAGACCAATCCCAGAATATGGAGCTCACCTGGGCAGGTACCCCACCCCCACCCCAGCCCACGGGGCTCTCGTGGTCAGGCCCCTCCCAGGATACAGAGCTACCCTTGCAGGTACCATGGCAGGGCTGAGCACACAGGAACCGTGCACATAGCCCTCATTGCAGAGCACCCCCAGCTCACCTGTCGCTCAGAGCTGACACAGAGCACCTCAGAGTAGGACTTGAACTAACAAACAGCAGCTGCGACAGGTCTGTGACCCTGGGCATCACTCTGTGCGGCCTCCCTCCACCTGGTCTTCCAGAGACTTCCACTGCACCCGGGGCACCAGGCCTCTGTCTCCAACCACCACCCACCCCTCCTCTCCCTGACTCCTGGGTTCCTCTCATTAGGAGAGGGTTTTCTTGAAGTTGTCTCCCACTCATGGGCCAGATAAAATGATTAGAAAACAAGCCAAAGCTGCAGCCCCTTGTCTATCCTGACTCTCAGGAGCCCACACCTGTTCCTTGGACCTGGCCGGTTCAGCAAGTTCCATTTTCTGCAACTGTGAGCCCCTGAGGGGTGATGATTGGCTGACCTGGGCAGCCTTACCGTGCCGGCCAGCCCTCCCCAGGTGTGCCTGGGTTGAGATCAATATAAATACCACTCCAGGCAGCAAGAGCCCCTGCAGCCGTGCCTGATGCCATTTTCTCTGCCCTGTCAGCAGTCTCGGGGCTGGGCTGGTGGGAGGGAGTGAGAGGCCACGGCTTTGTGGGTGGCCCAGTGTGAGTGGGGCTCTGCTGGACTTTCTGCAGCAGTTGCCAGGCTGCCACCTGCTAAAGAAGAGGATGTGTCACCTATACCTGCTGCTGGAATTTCTCCCTGGGCAGAGGTGAGGAAGGAAAAAAGCAGTGGGGGCAGGGACAGGACGGGTATCTCAGGCAGGGAAATGGAAATCTTCCAGAAGAGCACCCAGGGCCAGGACCATCCTGGCTGGCCTGCAGGCACCAAGTCGGCCGGCATGCTGTCACTCGTGTGGCTCTATGGCCCTTCCTCTACGCTTTCAAGTCCTTGTATATATTCAGGTGTTTTACCTGGGACGGGTGGGAATAGTTCAGCAGCAACTGGCCTGGGGCTCAGCTCACGTTTACTCACAGATGCCTCGGCACGGTGCCCCAGCTTTGCAATGAGGACGCTTGTTGCGTGGGGGCTGCTGGCTGAATGGGAGACGATTCCCCACCACTGACCAACTTCAGAATTGTTTACAACTGGAGCAAGTGCCCTGATACGGTTTTCCTCTGTGGAACTGGTGGGTTCTGTGTTTTTTTTCTCTTTTTCGTTTTTGGTTCAAGGTAGATTTTATTCCTTTTTTTTGTATTTACAGATATAAGTATGGAAATAATTTATTCATATAAATACATGTATGTGAAGGGAATAATTGTTTATTCTGTTTTTTTTTTAATTTTATTTCTTTTTAATTTTGAATTTTATTTTATATTTTTATACAGCAGGTTCTTATTGGTTATCTATTTTATACATATAAATGTATACATGCCAATCCCAGTCTCTCAACTCCTCCCACCACCACCCCCCCAACAGCTTTCCACCCTTGTTGTCCATACGTTTGTTGTCTACATGTGTTGCTCTATTTATGCCTTGCAAAATGGTTAACCTGTAGTTTTTCTAGGTCCCACATATATGCATGAATATACAAGATTTGTTTTTCTCTTTCTGACTTACTTCACTCTGTATGCCACTCTCTAGATCCATCGACGTCTTGACAAATGACCCAATTTCATTCCTTTTCATGGCTTAGTAATATTCCATTTTATATATGTACCACAACTTTATGCATTCGTCTGTCTGTGGGCATTTAGGTTGCTTCCATTACCTCGATATTGTAAAGAGTGAGGCAATGAACATTGCGGTGAATGTCTCTTTTTGATTTATGGTTTTGTCTGGGTATATGTCCAGAACTGGGATTGCTGTATCATATGGTAATTCTACTGTTAGTTTCTTAAGAAACTCCATATTGTTCTCCATAGTGACTGTATCAATTTATATTCCCAACAATAGTGGAAGAGGGTTCCTTTTCTCCACACCCTTTCCAGCATTTTTTGTTTGTAGATTTTCTGATGATGCCCATTCTACCAGGTGTGAGGTGATACCTCATTGTTGAGTCCATTTCCTTGAGCAAGGGCTAGGTCTTGTCTATTACATATTTGGCTTATGGAACGGTATCTGTGCTAATTTCAAACTCTGGTTTTATGCAGCACCCCAACTCACCTTCCCCCTTAAGCAAGCATAAGTTGGTTTTCTAAATTTGAGACCCTGTTCTGTTTTGTAATTCAGTTCATGTGTAGCCAAGTTCTCATTCCATGTATTAGTGGTACCTTATGATGTTTCTTTTTCTCTGTGACTTTTTTCACTTAGAATCACCGTGCCTCAATCCACTCATTATGCTGGTACGGGCCTGGTGACATAGTTTTCATCGCTGAGAGGTATTCTGTTGTACGTAAGTACCGCAACTTCTTTATCCATTATTTGCTCTCTGGCATATTTAACTTGTGCTGCAGAAGAGGTTCCTGTAAACAGAGCCGTCCCAAATTTTGGGGTGGCTGTGTCTTTTTGATTTTAATTTCCCTAAGCTATAGGACCATAAGTGGAAGTGCCCTAGGCTCTGTTGCTTTGTTTTTTAGGTGTTTCAGGAAACACCATACACTTCTCCCAAGTGGCTGTTGGCAATTTACATCCCGCCCATCAGCATAACAAGGCTCCCAGTTCTCCATGGCCTGTCCTGCCTTTCTGGATTTTACACTTTGTTCAGATGGCCCTTTTGACAGGGGGGAATTGAGACTTCATTGTAGTGCAGATTTCCTTTGCAAGCTTGCTTGGTTGGCCAAAAAGGGCGTATGCGTTTTTTCCTGAATATATTCAGGAAAAAATGCATACGCCCTTTTTGGCCAAGTGCATCATTGTCGACGTTCTGCCTCTTTTCCTATGCTTTAAATGCAATTCCAGTCTACCTCCTGAAATCAGTTTCCTGCAATTCTGCCTTGCCTTCAATGCCTCTTCATAACCTTACCTCAATATATTTTTTGAAAATAGTTGGCCTTTATAACTCTGCAGGTTTTTGAATTGCAGTGGCCCTTAGCTCCATTTTTCAGCTCTTATTTTTGTGATCTTGCCTCATAACCACAGGATTCCTTCAGGCCCTATACTTCTTCTGGGGCACCTTGCTGTGCCTTTGGTTTATTCTTCTTACTGATGTGAAATTAGAGTGACATGTGCCCATTGAAACTGCTACAGCTAGTTTCTCACTGGTTCCCCCTATTCCCATTCATCCTCCGCACTAACTGCAGACTGTGCGATACCAGAACTTAAAGGCATTGACTCTCCATGTGGGGATATTGTTAGTAAAGCGGCTGGAATGTCGATCCGGAGTCCCAGGAGAGGAAAAATGAGGTGCGTTTTAGAAACCTTTCCCGATCATATGGTATACCAGTCGCTGGGTTTCCCAAGCATGGTTTAGCTGTAGGAAGATTCCCTTCAACCTGGAGTTTTGGGACCCTTGGAATGAGTAGCATGAAGTATTGCATTAAACTTTTGGCAGTTGCTCACCAAAGCTCACCAATCCTCTCAGCCCCAAGTGTGCAGCCTTATGTCTTATCCAGCTGTGGGTTTATATGTGGTCAATCCAGGTTGCATCACAGCCCCTGAGCAAATTTTGTAAGAATTTTTCTCTCTTTCATTGTTTCTGCATTTTGTTTTTAAAATTTATTTCTATAATGGGGTTTAGCTCATTTTCACTGCTGTGTTTGTGTCGCTCTGCACACACTTGATTCCCTTATGGAGATATATCAATACATGGGTTTTAAGATTCTTATTACTCAGATATATTTCTCTGCGGTGTATAGGGTGTGTTGAGGCCAGTTCATTGAGCAAGGTGTAGATCTTGTCTAATATCTATTTGGCTTATTGAACGGTATCTGTGCTAATTTCAAACTCTAGTTTTATGCATCACCCCACCTCTCCTTTCCCCTTAAGCTGACATAAGTGTGTTTTCTAAATGTGAGACACTGTTCTGTTCTGTAATTCATTTCTTGTGCAGCCATATTTACCCTCCCTCTATAAGTGATATCTTATGATATGTTTCTTTTTCTGTTTGACTTATTTCAAGTAGTATTATCGGACCTAAATCCACTCTTTATCCTTCTACTAGCCTTATTACATTGATTTCATGGTGAAGAGATATTCCATTGTACATAAGTACCACATCTTCTTTATCCATTGTTCTCTTTCCTGGGATATTTAAGGTGTACTGAAGTTGAGGTTCTTGTAAACAGAGTAGCCCTAAACTGTGGTGTGCTTGTGTCTTGTTGATTTTTAGACTTCCCTAGATATACTCCCATGATTGGAAGTGTCCTATGCTCTGTAGCTCTGTTTTTTAGATGATTTAGGAACCACCATACACTTCTCCAGAGTGGCTCTCGGCAGTTCACACACTGCCCATCAGCGTATAAAGGCTCCCTGTTCTCCATGGCCTGTCCTGCATTTCTGGTTTTTACAATTTTTTAGGATGGCCCTTTTGACCGGTGGGAAATGAGACTTCTTTGTTGTGCACATTTGCATTGCTTGCTTGCTTCGTTGCCCATAAAGTGCGTATGCGTTTTTTCCTGGATATAATCAGGAAAAAACGCATACGCCCTTTTGGGCCAACTGCATCATTGTCGAAATTCTGCCGCTTTTCATGTGCTTTAAAGACGAGTCCAATCTATCTCTTGAAATCTGTTTCTTGCAATTCTGTCTTGCATTCAGATCCTCTTCTTTGCCTTACCTCAACATAGTTTTGGACGTTAGTTTTCATTTATAACTCTGCAGGTTTGTGAATTGCAGTGACCCTGAGCTCCATTTTTTAAGTTGCTCTTTTGTGAGCTGGCCTCAAACCCACAGGATTGCTTCAGGCCCTATTTTGGCTCCGGCGAGGCGGGCTGAGCCTTTTTTCAATTCTTATTCTTAATGGGAAATTAGAGTGATATGTGCCCGTCCAAACCCCTACAACTATTCTCTCATTGGTTCCCCCTCTTCCCATTCATCCTCCTCACAATTTGCAAAATGTGTGAAACAGAAGTTGAAATGTGCTGATTCTCCAAGTGGGGAGATTCTAAGTAACGTGGCTGGAATGGTGAACAGGAGCACCAGGAGAGGATAAATGAGCTGCATTTTAGACACATCTCCCGATCACATGGTGTACAGTCCTCTGGGTTTTCCATGCATGTTTTAGCTGTAGGAAGATCCCTTGAACCTGCAGATTTGGGACCCATTGAATGGGTACCAGGTAGTATTACTTTCAAGGGTGTGCATTTCCTCACCCAACCTCACATTTCTCTTAGTGCAAACAGTTTCCACCCTTATGTCTCATCCTGCTGTGGGTCTAGATGTGTTCAATCCATGTTGCATCACCGTCCCTGAGGAAAAGTTGTAAGAGGTTTTCTCTGTCTCTCTGTCGTTTATTTTCTTCAATTTATTACTATATTGGTTACAGCTGATTTTCAAAGCTCTGTTTCTTGCTGCTGTACATCCACTTGATTCACGTACAGAGAGACATCAGTAAATTCTTTTTCAGATTCTTACCAGTCGTATATATTCTTTTCCGGTGACTTGAGTGTGCTGAGTGCAGTTCTTTTAGCTACCGTGTGGGCCTTGTTGATTATCAGTTTGGTATTTGGAATGGTATCTTTGCTAATTTCAACCTCCTGGATGATGCCTCACCCCTCCCCACCTTTCCCGTTTAGCAGCCTTATGCGTGTTTTCTACATATTTGACTATGTTTTTGTTTTGTAATTTATTTCATGTGTAGCCATTTTGGATTCCACCTTTAAGTGATATCTTATGATATGTGTCTTTTTCTTTTTGAATTATGTCACTTAGAATGATCATACGTAACTCCTCCGGAGTTGTTACAACTGGCCATATTTCATTGATTTCCAGGCTGAATAATATTCCACTCTACCTAAGTACCACATCTCTATCCATTTTTTCCCTCCAGAGACATTTAAGTTATATCCTAGTCGAGGATCTTTTAAACAGAGAGGGGGTAAACATTGGGGTGCCTGTGTCCTCTCAATTTTTGTTTTTCCCAAGATATACGCCCATGAGTGCAAGTGCCCTATGCTCTGTAGCTCATTTTTTAGATGCTTTAGTAAACACAATACACTTCTCCAGAATGGCCGTTGGCAATATACATTTCCACTATAAGTCTCACAGGGCTCCCTCTTCTCCTTGCCCTGTCCTGCATTTCTGTTGTTTACGCTTTATGAGGATGGCTCTTCTGACTGATGCGAAGTGATATCTTTTGTAGTATTGACTTCCAGTGCCCACCTGTTTGCTTGGCTAAAAAAGTGTATGCCCTTTTCTTGAATATATACAGAAAAAAACGCATACACCCTTTTTGGCCAACTGCAATGTTGGCAATGTTCAGCTCCTTTTCTTGTGCTTAATGGCGAGTCCTTTCTACCTCCTCAAATCCCTTTCCTGCCATTCTCCCTTGCTTACAAGTCCTTTTCTCTGACTTTCCTCAAGACATTTTTCAGTGATGGATATTTTCAACTCTGCAGTTTCGTGAATTTTACTGCCCCTGAGTTCCATTGTTCAACTTGTGTTTATGGGAACTGGCCACAAAGCAGCGGGATTTCCTCAAGCCCTATACCGTTTCCATGGGCAACCCTAGCCTTTGGTCAATTCGTCTTCCTGATTGGAAATTAGAGTGACATGTGCCTGTCTGAACACCTAGGACTTGTCTCTCATTGTTCTTCATCCTTCCGCTTCATCCTCTGGACAAATTCCAAACTGTACGCAACAGGATGTTGACAGTGCTGACCTCTCCAAGTGGGGAGACTGTTAGTAAAGACGCTGGAGGGGTGAACCCGAGCACCAGGAGATGAGGAGATGAGATGCCTTTTCCAAACTCTTCCCGATCAGACGGTATACCATCCTCTGGGTGTGACAGACATGTTTTAGCAGTAGGAAGAGTCCCATTCATGTAAGGAGAACACCAGGGCTTTTTCAAAATCAGTGTCTGCCCGAAACCCAAACTGGGGAATTTTTTAAGCTACGGCTACACATATGTTCATTAAGGGCCTTGGGAAGTAGGCAGAGTCCAAACTTTAGATGATTGAAGTCTTCAGGGTCAGAAGCACTCACCACCAGCTTCCCTTAGGTTACACTTTAACTGTCATTGATAGATGATGTCAATAAAAATATCTATTCTTTTTCAGATTATTTCCCCTTATAGGTTATTGCAAAATGTTGAGTGTAGTTCCCTGTGCTATACAGTAGTTCCTTGTTGATGATCTATTTTATACATAGCAGTGTGTATGTGTTAATCCCAAACTGTTAATTTATCCCTCCTCCCACCTTTCCCCTTTGGTAATAATAAATTATAAGATTTTATACTTCTCAGAAATGGGGGAGCTGAAAGAGAGGTATCATTTTCAATGGAAAAGCATTTAAAACAAGATTGAAGCTTTAACCAAGATTATTAGATGTACATCCTTGGAAAGAAATCACTTCGTTTCTCTAATATTGACCTGACAAATAAGACAAACCTTTTCACTGAACTTGCTTATAATAAAGTGATGGAAATATCAAATGGAAGTGTTAGAAACATCTTATTTTACCCGAGCCTTATACACTGTTCTATGTTAACTACAGTTTGGCTCACACATCTGTTCATTGAGGTTACAATAGTCTCAATTTCTGTTACTGATCCTCCAGAGTGGACCCCAACAAGTGTCCCCCTGCCCAGTGTCATTGGGGCCAACAGATCGAGACTGAGTTTTGTTCACAAGCAAAGGAAACTTTATATTTTGATCAGAGAATGGAGAGGTGAGAGCATGCACTACCCCCTGGGCTGTGGGCTGGGCTGCTGTGTAGAGATCCTGTCAGAGTCAGTGGGAGGGAGGGGGCGGAGCTCTCGAGGGCCGGGTTGGCTGCAGCTCAGGCTCTGTATCGCGGAGTCTGCACTGGGCCCCAGGAGCTGAGGTGTCGTCCCAGCCATTCTGCACTAGGAAATCTGGTCTGAAGTGCCGGGTGTGGAACCTCTGCATGCGGGACCCTAGGAGCACATGAAATTAGACAAAGCACAAAGGATAAAAACGGTTAGACTTGACTTTATTGCCCAGATTCTATTTTTATCTCCCAGGGATTTTTAATGGGCTTTGCTGGGGACAAACCCCTCCTCTGCCTTTTGTCCCGTTGCTCATTCTTGGAGTGCTGAGGGTGCAGACCCTTCTTCTGTAACTGCTGAGTGCTGAGTTGGGAGCCCTCATACCCGGGGGCGAGGGTCAGAGCTTCTCCCCAGCAGCCTCCAGGTGACGTTGATTGTCCCCAGGCCCCCTGCCTCCCTGCTCGTCCACCTGAGCACCAGCATTGGAAGTGTTATAGATTCTAATGACCTTTAAGGGTCCAGGAAAGAGATGTGCAGAGACGCTGTGGGGGCCGGTTTCACCCCGCCCCACATTTGTTCGGCCACCTTAGGCTGACCGTTTCCGCCAGCCTAGATGCTCTGACCAGTAGTCTGCGCTTTCTTCAATTAGGCCCCTGAATTAACGTACAAACAGCACCAGGTGTCAGAGCCCTGCCCGCTCAACTCCCAGACAGTCCAGAGTCAGTGGTGATCAAGGACCATGATGGCCACTGAGTCAACAGCCTTTTGAAGTAAACAGGAGTCCAGCCGGTCTTATTGGCCACCATCATCACGGTGTCTGTAGGCTTTTCTATGGTGACAGTGTGATATACGGTTCCCCCGCCAAGATTATTAGCTCCCCTCTGGGTGCAGTAAGTCCTGCAAGCAGTAGTCTACTCTTTTGGGACACACTCTTGTTGTTTTATGAGAGAAACTCCAGGTCAAGTGATGTTCACATGAGTCGTCATGGTGCCCTGTTGCCCCCGGTTATCTCTCTGGACGTTGAAGTTGGAAGGCCTCCTCACTCGAGGTTGGTGTGCCCACAGAGCGAACCCTGCAACTTCAGGGCATGGTTGGTGGTTAGGATCACCACGTGGGGTCCTTTTCCCTTAGGAGGGAGGTGGCCTTTGGGGCTGCTGATTTCCAGGTTTTTAGATACCGCCAGTATCTTGGCCAGATGTGGCAGTTGGCCAAGCCCCTTGGTGACCGTAGTTTATCCTACCTGGATGGCATTCTTGCATTGTTCCATTTCAAGTGGTCCCAGTTTTTGCACTAATTCTCCAATGGCGATTCACCTTTCACCGGGAATGTAAAGGTCAAAGGGTTTAGCTAAATTAGGGAGTTCCAGGGCAAGGGTCTGAATTGACTGCTCTTTCCATTCTTGAAAGGCCACTTCTGGATTCTATTCAAAAGGATCATCATCTTTTCCTTTCAGTGTTTCATATAGAGGCCCAGCTAGTAGACTGTAGTTAGGGATCCAGAAGCAGCAAACCCTGGCCTCCCCAGGAACCCCTAAGCTGTCTTCTAGTTTTAGAAAGGGGTAAGGCTGAAAATGGTTTCTTTCCTTTCCTGGGATGGGCTTCTCCGACCTTCTGTGAGAATGAAGCCCAGGCAGGTCACCGCAGTCTGTGATATTTGAGCTTTTTCTTGGACAACTTCTATCCTTTATTGGCTTGGTAGTTCAGAGGCCTCCTTAGTAGGGCTGGCGATCAGAATGTCGTCTGTGTACTGAAGGAGGGTTTCCTTTTCCAGAGGTAGAACTTTTAGGTCTTTAGCTAAGCTTTCCCCAAAGATGGTGTGGGAATTTTTGCACCCTTGGGGCAAGACGGCCCGGAAGTATTGTTTTAGTTGTATGTTGAGTCCTGCCACTCACAAGCCAAAATTTCTTGTGACTCTGGGACTAATGGAATACAAAAGAAGGCATCATTGAAGACTAATACAGAATACCATGTCCTGGTGGTTGGTAGAATGACCAGCAGGGTGTAGGAATTAGGAGCAGCTGGAGGTATATCCTCGGTGGCTTCACTGACTGTCCTGACATCCTTTACCAGGTCCCCAGCAGCCCATGGGGCTCTCGTGGTCAGACCAATCCCAGAATATGGAGCTCACCTGGGCAGGTACCCCACCCCCACCCCAGCCCACGGGGCTCTCGTGGTCAGGCCCCTCCCAGGATACAGAGCTACCCTTGCAGGTACCATGGCAGGGCTGAGCACACAGGAACCGTGCACATAGCCCTCATTGCAGAGCACCCCCAGCTCACCTGTCGCTCAGAGCTGACACAGAGCACCTCAGAGTAGGACTTGAACTAACAAACAGCAGCTGCGACAGGTCTGTGACCCTGGGCATCACTCTGTGCGGCCTCCCTCCACCTGGTCTTCCAGAGACTTCCACTGCACCCGGGGCACCAGGCCTCTGTCTCCAACCACCACCCACCCCTCCTCTCCCTGACTCCTGGGTTCCTCTCATTAGGAGAGGGTTTTCTTGAAGTTGTCTCCCACTCATGGGCCAGATAAAATGATTAGAAAACAAGCCAAAGCTGCAGCCCCTTGTCTATCCTGACTCTCAGGAGCCCACACCTGTTCCTTGGACCTGGCCGGTTCAGCAAGTTCCATTTTCTGCAACTGTGAGCCCCTGAGGGGTGATGATTGGCTGACCTGGGCAGCCTTACCGTGCCGGCCAGCCCTCCCCAGGTGTGCCTGGGTTGAGATCAATATAAATACCACTCCAGGCAGCAAGAGCCCCTGCAGCCGTGCCTGATGCCATTTTCTCTGCCCTGTCAGCAGTCTCGGGGCTGGGCTGGTGGGAGGGAGTGAGAGGCCACGGCTTTGTGGGTGGCCCAGTGTGAGTGGGGCTCTGCTGGACTTTCTGCAGCAGTTGCCAGGCTGCCACCTGCTAAAGAAGAGGATGTGTCACCTATACCTGCTGCTGGAATTTCTCCCTGGGCAGAGGTGAGGAAGGAAAAAAGCAGTGGGGGCAGGGACAGGACGGGTATCTCAGGCAGGGAAATGGAAATCTTCCAGAAGAGCACCCAGGGCCAGGACCATCCTGGCTGGCCTGCAGGCACCAAGTCGGCCGGCATGCTGTCACTCGTGTGGCTCTATGGCCCTTCCTCTACGCTTTCAAGTCCTTGTATATATTCAGGTGTTTTACCTGGGACGGGTGGGAATAGTTCAGCAGCAACTGGCCTGGGGCTCAGCTCACGTTTACTCACAGATGCCTCGGCACGGTGCCCCAGCTTTGCAATGAGGACGCTTGTTGCGTGGGGGCTGCTGGCTGAATGGGAGACGATTCCCCACCACTGACCAACTTCAGAATTGTTTACAACTGGAGCAAGTGCCCTGATACGGTTTTCCTCTGTGGAACTGGTGGGTTCTGTGTTTTTTTTCTCTTTTTCGTTTTTGGTTCAAGGTAGATTTTATTCCTTTTTTTTGTATTTACAGATATAAGTATGGAAATAATTTATTCATATAAATACATGTATGTGAAGGGAATAATTGTTTATTCTGTTTTTTTTTTAATTTTATTTCTTTTTAATTTTGAATTTTATTTTATATTTTTATACAGCAGGTTCTTATTGGTTACCTATTTTATACATATAAATGTATACATGCCAATCCCAGTCTCTCAACTCCTCCCACCACCACCCCCCCAACAGCTTTCCACCCTTGTTGTCCATACGTTTGTTGTCTACATGTGTTGCTCTATTTATGCCTTGCAAAATGGTTAACCTGTAGTTTTTCTAGGTCCCACATATATGCATGAATATACAAGATTTGTTTTTCTCTTTCTGACTTACTTCACTCTGTATGCCACTCTCTAGATCCATCGACGTCTTGACAAATGACCCAATTTCATTCCTTTTCATGGCTTAGTAATATTCCATTTTATATATGTACCACAACTTTATGCATTCGTCTGTCTGTGGGCATTTAGGTTGCTTCCATTACCTCGATATTGTAAAGAGTGAGGCAATGAACATTGCGGTGAATGTCTCTTTTTGATTTATGGTTTTGTCTGGGTATATGTCCAGAAGTGGGATTGCTGTATCATATGGTAATTCTGTTAGTTTCTTAAGAAACTCCATATTGTTCTCCATAGTGACTGTATCAATTTATATTCCCAACAATAGTGGAAGAGGGTTGCTTTTCTCCACACCCTTTCCAGCATTTTTTGTTTGTAGATTTTCTGATGATGCCCATTCTACCAGGTGTGAGGTGATACCTCATTGTTGAGTCCATTTCCTTGAGCAAGGGGTAGGTCTTGTCTATTACATATTTGGCTTATGGAACGGTATCTGTGCTAATTTCAAACTCTGGTTTTATGCAGCACCCCAACTCACCTTCCCCCTTAAGCAAGCATAAGTTGGTTTTCTAAATTTGAGACCCTGTTTTGTTTTGTAATCCAGTTCCTGTGTAGCCAAGTTTACATTCCTTGTATTAGTGATATCTTATGATGTTTCTTTTTCTGTGTGACTTATTTCAGTTAGAATCATCATACCTGAATCCACTCATTATGCTGCTACGGGCCTGTTGACATAGATTTCATTGCTGAGTGATATTGCATTGTACGTAAGTACCCCAATTTGTTTATCCATTTTTCACTTTCTGCGATATTGAACTTGTACTGTAAATGAGGTTCTTGTAAACAGAGCCGTCCAAAACTTTGGCGTGGCTGTGTCTTTTTGATTTTAATTTCCCTAAGCTATAGGACCATAAGTGGAAGTGCCCTAGGCTCTGTTTCTCTGTTTTTTAGATGTTTCAGGAAACACCATACACTTCTCCCGAGTGGCTGTTGGCAATTTACATCCCGCCCATCAGCATAACAAGGCTCCCAGTTCTCCATGGCCTGTCCTGCCTTTCTGGAGTTTACACTTTTTTCAGATGGCCCTTTTGACCGGGGGGAAGTGAGACTTCATTGTAGTGCAGATTTCCTTTGCAAGCTTGCTTGGTTGGCCAAGAAGGGCGTATGCGTTTTTTCCTGAATATATTCAGGAAAAAATGCATACGCCCTTTTTGGCCAAGTGCATCATTGTGGACGTTCTGCCTCTTTTCCTATGCTTTCAATGCAATTCCAGTCTACCTCCTGAAATGGGTTTCCTGCAATTCTGCCCCGCTTTCAAGTCCTCTTGGCAGCCTTACTTCAGTATATTTTTGGACGATAGCTGTCATTTATAACTCTGAAGGTTTGTGAATTACAGTGCCCCTGAGCTCCTTTCTTCAACTCTCTTTCTTGTGAGCTGGCCGCAACACCGCAGGATTGCTTCAGGCCCTAATCTGGTTCCAGCACGGCACGCTGAGCCTTTGGTTAATTCCTCTTTCTGGTGGGAAATGAGAGTTAAATTTGCCCGTCCAGACACCTTCAGCTAGTCTCTCATTGGTTCTCCCTATTCCTGTTCATCTTCCGCAGAAATTGCAAACTGGGCCAAACAGGAGGTTAAAGGCACTGACTCTCCAAGTCGGGAGAGTGTTAGTAAAGCGTCTGGAATGTTGCACCCGAGTACCAGGGGTCGAAAACTGAGACATATTTGAACACATCTCCTGATCACACGGTTGATCATACTCTGGGTTCCACATGCATGTTTTAGCTGAAGGAAGAATCCCTTAAACCTGGAGAGTTGAGACCCGTGGAATGGGTACCATGCAATATGACTTCAAAGGGTCTTCATTTGCTCACCGAACCTCTCCAATCCTATCACTGCTGCGTTTATGCCCCTAACACACGCTTGATTCTCTTTCGGAGATATAGCAATCCATAGGTTTAAGACACTTACTAGTCAGGTACATTCTTAGGCGTTTAATATGGGGTGTTGAGTGCATTTCGTTGAGCAAGGAGTAGGTCTTGTCTATTTCATATTTGGCTTAAGGAACTTTATCTGTGCTCATTTAAATCTCTGGTTTTATGCAGCACTCCAACTCACCTTTCCCTTAAGCAAGCATAAGTTGGTTTTCTAAATTTGAGACCCTCTTCTGTTTTGTAATCCAGTTCCTGTGTAGGCAAGTTTACATTCCGTGTAATAGAGATGTCTCATGATGTTTCATTTCCTGTGTGACTTATTTCAGTTAGAATCATCATACCTGAATCCACTCATTATGCTGCTATGGGCCTGATGTCATAGATTTCATTGCTGAGTGATATTGCATTGTACGTCAGTACCGCAACTTCTTTATCCATTTTTCGCTTTCTGCTATATTGCACTTGTACCATAAATGTGGTTCTTGTAAACAGAGGTGTACCAAACTTTGGGGTGGCTGTGTCTTTTTGATTTTAATTTCCCTAAGCTATAGGACCATAAGTGGAAGTGCCCTAGGCTCTGTTGCTTTGTTTTTTAGATGTTTCAGGAAACACCATACACTTCTCCCGAGTGGCCGTTGACAATTTACATCCTGCCCATCGGCATAACAAGGCTCCCTGTTCTCCATGGCCTGTCCTGCCTTTGTGGATTTTACACTTTTTTCTGATGACCCTTTTGACCGGGGGGAAGTGAGACTTCATTGTAGTGCAGAGTTCCTTTGCAAGCTTGCTTGGTTGGCCAAAAAGGGCGTATGCGTTTTTTCCAGAATATATTCAGGAAAAAACGCATACGACCTTTTTGGCCAAGTGCATCATTGTCGATGTTCTGCCTCTTTTCCTATGCTTTAAATGCAATTCCAGTCTACCTCCTGAAATCGGTTTCCTGCAATTCTGCCCCGCTTTCAAGTCCTCTTGGCAGCCTTACTTCAGTATGTTTTTGGAGGATAGGTGTCATTTATAACTCTGCAGGTTTGTGAATTACAGTGCCCCTGAGCTCCTTTCTTCAACTCGCTTTCTTGGGAGCTGGCCGCAACACCGCAGGATTGCTTCAGGCCCTAATCTGGTTGTGGCACGGCACGCTGAGCCTTTGGTTAATTCCTCTTCCTGGTGGGAAATGAGAGTTAAATTTGCCCGTCCAGACACCTCCAGCTAGTCTCTCATTGGTTCTCCCTATTCCTGTTCATCTTCTGCAGAAATTGCAAACTGGGCCAAACAGGAGGTTAAAGGCACTGACTCTCCAAGTCGGGAGAGTGTTAGTAAAGCGTATGGAATGTTGCACCCGAGTACCAGGGGACGAGAACTGAGACATATTGGAACACGTCTCCTGATCACACAGTTGATCATACTCTGGGTTCCACATGCATGTTTTAGCTGAAGGAAGAATCCCTTAAACCTGGAGAGTTGAGACCCGTGGAATGGGTACCATGCAATATGACTTCAAAGGGTCTTCATTTGCTCACTGAACCTCTCCACTCCTATCACTGCTGCGTTTATGCCCCTGTACACACGTTTGATTCTCTTTTGGAGACATAGCAATACATAGGTTTTACGATACTTACTAGTCAGGTACATTCTTAGGCGTTTAATATGGGATGTTGAGTCCATTTCGTTGAGCAAGGAGTAGGTCTTGTCTATTACATATTTGGCTTAAGGAACTTTATCTGTGCTCATTTCAAATCTGGTTTTATGCAGCACCCCAACTCACCTTTCCCCTTAAGCAAGCATAAGTTGGTTTTCTAAATTTGAGACCCTGTTCTGTTTTGTAATCCAGTTCCTGTGTAGTCAAGTTTGCATTCCGTGTATTAGTGATATCTTATGATGTTTCTTTTTCTGTGTGACTTATTTCAGTTAGAATCATCATACCTGAATCCACTCATTATGCTGCTACGGGCCTGATGACATAGATTTCATTGCTGAGTGATATTGCATTGTACGTAAGTACCACAACTTCTTTATCCAGTTTTCGCTTTCTGTGATATTGAACTTGTACCGTAAACGAGGTTCTTGTAAACAGAGCCGTCCCAAACTTTGGGGTGGCTGTGTCTTTTTGATTTTAATTTCCCTAAGCTATAGGACCATAAGTGGAAGTGCCCTAGGCTCTGTTGCTTTGTTTTTTAGATGTTTCAGGAAACACCATACACTTCTCCCGAGTGGCTGTTGGCAATTTACATCCCGCCCATCAGCATAACAAGGCTCCCAGTTCTCCATGGCCTGTCCGGCCTTTCTGGATTGTACACTTTTTTCAGATGGCCCTTTTGACCTGGGGGAAGTGAGACTTCATTGTAGTGCAGATTTCCTTTGCAAGCTTGCTTGGTTGGCCAAAAAGGGCGTATGCGTTTTTTCCTGAATATATTCAGGAAGAAACGCATACGCCCTTTTTGGCCAAGTGCATCATTGTCGACGTTCTGCCTCTTTTCCTATGCTTTAAATGCAATTCCAGTCTACCTCCTGAAATCGGTTTCCTGAAATTCTGCCCCACTTTCAAGTCCTCTTGGCAGCCTTACTTCAGTATATTTTTGGACGATAGCTGTCATTTATAACTCTGCAGGTTTGTGAATTACAGTGCCCCTGAGCTCCTTTCTTCAACTCGCTTTCTTGTCAGCTGGCCGCAACACCGCAGGATTGCTTCAGGCCCTAATCTGGTTCCGGCACGGCACGCTGAGCCTTTGGTTAATTCCTCTTCCTGGTGGGAAATGAGAGTTAAATTTGCCTGTCCAGACACCTCCAGCTAGTCTCTCATTGGTTCTCCCTATTCCTGTTCATCTTCCGCAGAAATTGCAAACTGGGCCAAACAGGAGGTTAAAGGCACTGACTCTCCAAGTCAGGAGAGCGTTAGTAAAGCGTCTGGAATGTTGCACCTGACTACCAGTGGTCAAAAACTGAGACATATTTGAACACGTCTCCCAATCACACGGGTGATCATACTCTGGGTTCCACATGCATGTTTTAGCTGAAGGAAGAATCCCTTAAACCTGGAGAGTTGAGACCCGTGGAGTGGGTACCGTGCAATATGACTTCAAAGGGTCTTCATTTGCTCACCGAACTTCTCCAATCCTATCACTGCTGTGTTTATGCCCGTGTACACACGCTTGATTCTCTTTCGGAGACATAGCAATCCATAGGTTTTAAGATACTTACCAGTCAGGTACATTCTTAGGCGTTTAATATGGGGTGTTGAGTCCATTTCGTTGAGCAAGGAGTAGCTCTTGTCTATTACATATTTGGCTTAAGGAACTTTATCTGTGCTCATTTCAATCTCTGGTTTTATGCAGCAACCCAACTCACCGTTCCCCTTAAGCAAGCATAAGTTGGTTTTCTAAATTTGAGACCCTGTTCTGTTTTGTAATCCAGTCCTCTGTAGCCAAGTTTACATTCCGTGTATTAGTGATATTTTATGATATTTCTTTTTCTGTGTGACTTATTTCAGTTAGAATCATCATACCTGAATCCACTCATTTTGCTCTTACGGGCCTGATGACATAGATTTCATTGCTGAGTGATATTGCATTGTACGTAAGTACCACAACTTCTTTATCCATTTTTCACTTTCTGCGATATTGAACTTGTACCGTAAACGAGGTTCTTGTAAACAGAGCCGTCCCAAACATTGGGGTGGCTGTGTCTTCTTGATTTTAATTTCCCTAAGCTATAGGACCATAAGTGGAAGTGCCCTAGGCTCTGTTGCTTTGTTTTTTAGATGTTTCAGGAAACACCATACACTTCTCCCTAGTGGCTGTTGTCAATTTACATCCTGCCCATCAGCATAACAAGGCTCCCAGTTCTCCATGGCCTGTCCTGCCTTTCTGGATTTTTCACTTTTTTCATATGACCCTTTTGACCGGGGGGAAGTGAGACTTCATTGTAGTGCAGATTTCCTTTGCAAGCTTGCTTGGTTGGCCAAAAAGGGCGTATGCGTTTTTTCCTGAATATATTCAGGAGAAAACGCATAAGCCCTTTTTGACCAAGTGCATCATTGTCGAAGTTCTGCGTCTTTTCCCATGCTTTAAATGCAATTCCAGTGTACCTCCTGAAATCGGTTTCCTGCAATTCTGCCCCGCTTTCAAGTCCTCTTGGCAGCCTTACTTCAGTATATTTTTGGACGATAGCTGTCATTTATAACTCTGCAAGTTTGTGAATTACAGTGCCAGTGAGCTCCTTTCTTCAACTCGCTTTCTTGTGAGCTGGCCGCAACACCGCAGGATTGCTTCAGGCCCTAATCTGGTTCCGGCACGGCACACTGAGCCTTTGGTTAATTCCTCTTCCTGGTGGGAAATGAGAGGTAAATTTGCCCGTCCAGACACCTCCAGCTAGTCTCTCATTGGTTCTCCCTATTCCTGTTCATCTTCCGCAGAAATTGCAAACTGGGCCAAACAGGAGGTTAAAGGCACTGACTCTCCAAGTCGGGAGAGCGTTAGTAAAGCATCTGGAATGTTGCACCCAAGTACCAGGGGACGAAAACTGAGACATATTTGAACACGTCTCCCGATCACATGGTTGATCATACTCTGGGTTCCACATGCATGTTTTAGCTGAAGGAAGAATCCCTTAAACCTGGAGAGTTGAGACCCGTGGAATGGGTACCATGCAATATGACTTCAAAGGGTCTTCATTTGCTCACCGAACCTCTCCAATCCTATCACTGCTGCGTTTATGCCCCTGTACACACGCTTGATTCTCTTTCAGAGACATAGCAATCCATAGGTTTTAAGATACTTACTAGTCAGGTACATTCTTAGGCGTTTAATATTGGGTGTGGAGTCCATTTCGTTGAGCAAGGCGTAGCTCTTGTCTATTCCACATTTGGCTTAAGGAACTTTATCTGTGCTCATTTCAATCTCTGGTTTTATGCAGCACCCCAACTCACCTTTCCCCTTAAGCAAGCATGTTGGTTTTCTACATTTGAGACCCTCTTCTGTTTTGTAATCCAGTTCCTGTGTAGCCAAGTTTACATTCCGTGTATTAGTGATATCTTATGATGTTTCTTTTTCTGTGTGACTTATTTCAGTTAGAATCATCATACCTGAATCCACTCATTATGCTGCTACGGGCCTGATGACATAGATTTCATTGCTGAGTGATATTGCATTGTACGTAAGTACCACAACTTCTTTATCCAGTTTTCACTTTCTGCGATATTGAACTTGTACCGTAAACGAGGTTCTTGTAAACAGAGCCGTCCCAAAATTTGGGGTGGCTGTGTCTTTTTGATTTTAATTTCCCTAAGCTATAGGACCATAAGTGGAAGTGCCCTAGGCTCTGTTGCTTTGTTTTTTAGATGTTTCAGGAAACACCATACACTTCTCCCGAGTGGCTGTTGGCAATTTACATCCCGCCCATCAGCATAACAAGGCTCCCAGTTCTCCATGGCCTGTCCTGCCTTTCTGGATTTTACACTTTTTTCAGATGGCCCTTTTGACCGGGGGGATGTAAGACTTCATTGTAGTGCAGATTTCCTTTGCAAGCTTGCTTGGTTGGCCAAAAAGGGCGTATGCGTTTTTTCCTGAATATATTCAGGAAAAAACGCATACGCTCTTTTTGGCCAAGTGTATCATTGTCGACGTTCTGCGTCTTTTCCTATGCTTTAAATGCAATTCCAGTCTACCTCCTGAAATCGGTTTCCTGTAATTCTGCCCCACATTCATGTCCTCTTGGCAGCCTTACTTCAGTATATTTTTGGACGATAGCTGTCATTTATAACTCTGCAGGTTTGTGAATTACAGTGCCCCTGAGCTCCTTTCTTCAACTCGCTTTCTTGTGAGCTGGCCGCAACACCACTGGATTGCTTCAGGCCCTAATCTGGTTCCGGCATGGCACGCTGTGCCTTTGGGTAATTCCTCTTCCTGGTGGGAAATGAGAGTAAAATTTGCCCGTCCAGACACCTCCAGCTAGTCTCTCATTGGTTCTCCCTATTCCTGTTCATCTTCTGCAGAAATTGCAAACTGGGCCAAACAGGAGGTTAAAGGCACTGACTCTCCAAGTTGGGAGAGTGTTAGTAAACCAACTGGAATGTTGCACCCGAGTACCAGGGGACGAAAACTGAGACATATTTGAACACGTCTCCCGATCACACGGTTGATCATACTCTGGGTTCCACATGCATGATTTACCTGAAGGAAGAATCCCTTAAACCTGGAGAGTTGAGACCCGTGGAATGGGTACCATGCAATATGACTTCAAAGGGTCTTCATTTGCTCACCGAACCTCTCCAATCCTATCACTGCTGCGTTTATGCCCCTGTACACACGCTTGATTCTCTTTCGGAGACATAGCAATCCATAGGTTTTAAGATACTTACTAGTCAGGTACATTCTTAGGCGTTTAATATGGGGTGTTGAGTCCATTTCGTTGAGCAAGGAGTAGCTCTTGTCTATTCCATATTTGGCTTAAGGAACTTTATCTGTGCTCATTTCAGTCTCTGGTTTTATGCAGCACCCCAACTCACCTTTCCCCTTAAGCAAGCATATGTTGGTTTTCTACATTTGAGACCCTGTTCTGTTTTATAATCCAGTTCCTGTGTAGCCAAGTTTACATTCCATGTATTAGTGATGTGTTATGATATTTCTATTTCTGTGTGACTTATTTCAGTTAGAAGCATCATACCTGAATCCACTCATTCTGCTGCTACGGGCCTGATGACATAGATTTCATGGCTGAGTGATATTGCATTTTACGTAAGTACCACAACTTCTTTATCCATTTTTTACTTTCTGCGATATTGAACTTGTACCGTAAACGAGGTTCTTGTAAACAGAGCCGTCCCAAACTTTGGGTTGGCTGTGTCTTTTTGATTTTAATTTCCCTAAGCTATAGGACCATAAGTGGAAGTGCCCTAGGCTCTGTTGCTTTGTTTTTTAGATGTTTCAGGAAACACCATACACTTCTCCCGAGTGGCTGTTGGCAATTTACATCCCGCCCATCAGCATAACAAGGCTCCCAGTTCTCCATGGCCTGCCCTGCCTTTCTGGATTTTACACTTTTTTCAGATGGCCCTTTTGACCAGGGGGAAGTGAGACTTCATTGTAGTGCAGATTTCCTTTGCAAGCTTGCTTGGTTGGCCAAAAAGGGCGTATGCGTTTTTTCCTGAATATATTCAGGAAAAAACGCATACGCCCTTTTTGGCCAAGTGCATCATTGTGGACGTTCTGCCTCTTTTCCTATGCTTTAAATGCAATTCCAGTCTACCTCCTGAAATCGGTTTCCTGCAATTCTTCCCCGCTTTCAAGTCCTCTTGGCAGCCTTACTTCAGTATATTTTTGGACGATAGCTGTCATTTATAACTCTGCAGGTTTGTGAATTACAGTGACCCTGAGCTCCTTTCTTCAACTCGCTTTCTTGTGAGCTGGCCGCAACACCGCAGGATTGCTTCAGGCCCTAATGTGGTTCTGGCACGGCATGCTCAGCCTTTGGTTAATTCCTCTTCCCGGTGGGAAATGAGAGTTAAATTTGCCCATCCAGACACCTCCAGGTAGTCTGTCATTGGTTCTCCCTATTCCTGTTCATCTTCCGCAGAAATTGCAAACTGGGCCAAACAGGAGGTTAAAAAGGCACTGACTCTCCAAGTCGGGAGAGTGTTAGTAAAGCATCTGAAATATTGCACCCGAGTACCACGGTTCGAGAACTGAGACATATTTGAACACGTCTCCCAATCACACGGTTGATCATACTCTGGGTTCCACATGCATGTTTTAGCTGAAGGAAGAATCCCTTAAACCTGGAGAGTTGAGACCCGTGGAATGGGTACCATGCAATATGACTTCAAAGGGTCTTCATTTGCTCACCGAACCTCTCCAATCCTATCACTGCTGCGTTTATGCCCCTGTACAGACGCTTGATTCTCTTTTGGAGACATGGCAATCCATAGGTTTTAAGATACTTACCAGTCAGGTACATTCTTAGGCGTTTAATATGGGGTGTTGAGTCCATTTCGTTGAGCAAGGAGTAGCTCTTGTCTATTCCATATTTGGCTTAAGGAACTTTATCTGTGCTCATTTCAATCTCTGGTTTTATGCAGCACCCCAACTCACCTTTCCCCTTAAGCAAGCATAAGTTGGTTTTCTAAATTTGAGACCCTGTTCTGTTTTGTAATTCAGTTCCTGTGTAGCCAAGTTTACATTCCGTGTATTAGTGATATCTTATAATGTTTCTTTTTCTGTGTGACTTATTTCAGTTAGAATCATCATACCTGAATCCACTCATTATGCTGCTATGGGCCTGATGACATAGATTTCATTGCTGAGTGATATTGCATTGTACGTAAGTCCCACAACTTCTTTATCCATTTTTCGCTTTCTGCGATATTGAACTTGTACCGTAAACGAGGTTCTTGTAAACAGAGCCGTCCCAAACTTTGGGGTGGCTGTGTCTTTTTGATTTTAATTTCCCTAAGCTATAGGACCATAAGTGGAAGTGCCCTAGGCTCTGTTGCTTTGTTTTTTAGATGTTTCAGGAAACACCATACACTTCTCCGGAGTGGCTGTTGGCAATTTGCATCCTGCCCATCAGCATAACAAGGCTCCCAGTTCTCCATGGCCTGTCCTGCCTTTCTGGATTTTACACTTTTTTCAGATGGCCCTTTTGACCGGGGGGAAGTAAGACTTCATTGTAGTGCAGATTTCTTTTGCAAGCTTGCTTGGCTGGCCAATAAGGTCGTATGTGTTTTTTCCTGAATATATTCAGGACAAAACGCATACGCCCTTTTTGGCCAAGTGCATCATTGTCGACGTTCTGCCTCTTTTCCTATGCTTTAAATGCAATTCCAGTCTACCTCCTGAAATCGGTTTCCTGCAATTCTTCCCCGCTTTCAAGTCCTCTTGGCAGCCTTACTTCAGTATATTTTTGGAC